>NC_034177.2:81880254-82052754 GCF_002021735.2 Oncorhynchus kisutch | reverse complement strand
ACCCTCTCACAGACACCCACACAGAGGGACACTCACCCTCTCACAGACACCCACACAGAGGGACACTCACCCTCTCACAGACACCCAAACAGAGGGACACTCACCCTCTCACAGACACCCAAACAGAGGGACACTCACCCTCTCACAGAGACCCACACAGAGGGACACTCACCCTCTCACAGACACCCAAACAGAGGGACACTCACCCTCTCACAGAGACCCACACAGAGGGACACTCACCCTCTCACAGACACCCAAACAGAGGGACACTCACCCTCTCACAGACACCCAAACAGAGGGACACTCACCCTCTCACAGAGACCCAAACAGAGGGACACTCACCCTCTCACAGAGACCCAAACAGAGGGACACTCACCCTCTCACAGAGACCCAAACAGAGGGACACTCGCCCTCTCACAGACACCCAAACAGAGGGACACTCACCCTCTCACAGACACCCAAACAGAGGGACACTCACCCTCTCACAGACACCCAAACAGAGGGACACTCACCCTCTCACAGACACCCAAACAGAGGGACACTCACCCTCTCACAGACACCCACTGCCTTCAGTGAATCAACAGATTAACCTGTTGACTGAATAAAAATCTACATATACATTTCTCCAATGTCACCCCTCTCGCTCTTTCTCTCAATTCAATTCAAAGGGTTTTATTGGCATGGGAAACACATGTTTACATTACCAAAGAAAATGGAATAGACAATAAACAAAGGGTAAGTAAACAAGGGAAATAAACAATCAGTAAACATTACACTCACATTACAAAAGTTTTAAAAGAATATAGACATTTCAAATGTTATATTATTGTCTATGTACAGTGTTGTAACACACACACACACACACACACACACACACACACACACACACACACACACACACACACACACACACACACACACACACACACACACACACACACACACACACACACACACACACACACACAGTTGTAAATGGTGAAGGAAGTCTGTTGTGATTTATATGACCACACCCTCCCAGGGCCTCTTCTTCTTTACCTTTGTGTCGTTGCTGGGTTTACAGGGCTCCCTGCCACACCCTTTAGTGTGTGTGTGTGTGTGTGTGTGTGTGTGTGTGTGTTTACGAGCAGAGTGTCTGTGTCTTCCATGGAGAACACAGATGTGGAGCCAGCAACAGTAACAACAGACCCATAAAGACATTGAAAAGAGTCCTTCTACCAGCCAAGAACACACCAATGTCACCCCATCTCAGCCTGGCTCTCTGTGGGGCCCTTGGGTTCTTCATTTCTCAAAGACTAAAGGGCGCCTCTCAAACATCTGAGTGACTTCCTCTCCTTTACTTTTTTACTGATGTGAAAGAGCTGGATAGCTGAAAGCAAAATCCCAGTAGAATTCATCCCCCATACTGTTTTCACTAACCCTGTGTTTTCAGATGACATTGATACACTATGTCTTATTAAGAGTGCAAAAAAAGTGCAACATTTAGTTGAGGTGAAACAGTAGGAACCATTGCTGGAATGTCCATCTACATCAGGGATGTTTAATTTATGTCTTTTATTCCACCTTTATTTAACCAGGTAGACCAGTTGAGAACACCTTTATTTAACCAGGTAGACCAGTTGAGAACACCTTTATTTAACCAGGTAGGCCAGTTGAGAACACCTTTATTTAACCTGGTAGGCCAGTTGAGAACACCTTTATTTAACCAGGGAGGCCAGTTGAGAACAAGTTCTCATTTACAACTGCGACCTGGCCAAGATAAAGCAAAGCAGTGCGACAGAAACAACAACACAGAGTTACACATGGAATAAACAAGCGTACAGTCAATAACACAATAGAAAAAAAAGAAAGTCTATATACATTGTGTGCAAATGGAGTAAGGAGGTAAGGCAATAAATAGGTCATAGTAGCGGAGTAATTACAATTTAGATGAAAGATGAGCAGATGATGATGAGCAGATGATGGTGTGTAAGTAGTGATATTGGTGTGCAAAAGAGCAGCAAAGTAAATAAAAACTATTTGGGGATGAGGTAGTAAGATTGGGTGGGCTATTAACAGATGGACTATGTACAGCTGCAGCGATCGGTTAGCTGCTCAGATAGCTGATGTTTAAAGTTAGTGAGGGAAATGTAAGTCTCCAGCGTCAGCGATTTTTGCAATTCGTTCCAGTCACTGGCAGCAGAGAACTGGAAGGAAAGGTGGCCAAAGGAGGTGTTGGCTTTGGGGATGACCAGTGAGATATACCTGCTGGAGCGCGTGCTACGGGTGGGTGTTGTTATCGTGACCAATGAGCTGAGATAAGGCAGAGCTTTACCTAGCAAAGACTTATAGATGACCTGGAGCCAGTGGGTCTGGCGACGAATATGTAGCGAGGGCCAGACTAGAGCATATAGGTCGCAGTGGTGGGTGGTATGAGGCGCCTTGGTAACAAAACGAATGGCACTGTGATAGACTGCATCCAATTTGCTGAGTAGAGTATTGGAAGCTATTTTGTAGATGACATCGCCGAAGTCGAGGATCGGTAGGATAGTCACTTTTACAGGGTAAGTTTGGCGGCGTGAGTGAAGGAGGCTTTGTTGCAAAAAAGAAAGCCGACTCTTGATTTGATTCTGGATTGGAGATGTTTGATATGAGTCTGGAAGGAGAGTTTACAGTCTAGCCAGACACCTAGGTAGTTGTAGTTGTCCACGTATGGGCAACTGGTGCCTTTTGAAGGCCCGCAGATCAATATATATAATTGATCTGTTGACAGGTAGATTAATAGAATACACAAGGTGAAATTTCGAAATTTGGTTGTGCATTAGCAGTTTCTCTTGTTACATTACGTCAGTCACTGACAGTCACTTAATTAGCCCATCGAGAGCTTGGGACTTTAAGGTTCGATCTGGATTTTTGTCCATTTGTTACTGACATGGCCTTGTTCTGTTCAGTGTTCTCTACCTTCATAAAGTATTCAGACACCTTGACTTCTTCCACATTTTGTTACTTTACAGCTTTATTATAAAAAAGATTTTTTTTAAAATCCTCAGCAATCTACACACAATTACCCCATAACGACAATGCGAAAATAGGTTAGTCAATTTTTTTGCACATTTATTTTAAATAAAAAACAGAAATACCTTATTTACATAAGTATTCAGTATTTGCTATGAGACTCGAAATTGAGCTCAGGTGCATCCTGTTTCCATTGATCATCCTTGAGATGTTTCTACAACTTGATTGGAGTCCACCTGTGGTAAATTGAATTGATTGGACATGATTTGGAAAGGCACACACCTGTCTATATAAGCTCCCTCATTTGAAAGTGCATGTCAGAGCAAAAACCAAGCCATGAGGTCGAAGGAATTGTCCATAGAGCGCCAAGACAGGATTGTGTCGAGGCACAGATCTGGAGAAGGGTACCAAAACATTTCTTCAGCATTGAAGGTCTCCAAGAACACAGTGGCCTCTATCATTCCTGGAAGCCAGCTCACCACCTCTCACTACCTCTCACCAGCTCACCACCTCTCACTACCTCTCCACCTCTCACCAGCTCACCACCTCTCACTACCTCTCCACCTCTCACCAGCTCACTACCTCTCCACCTCTCAGCAGCTCACCACCTCTCACTACCTCTCCACCTCTCACCAGCTCACCACCTCTCACTACCTCTCACCAGCTCACCACCTCTCCACCTCTCACCAGCTCTCCACCTCTCACCAGCTCACCACCTCTCACCTCTCACCACCACACCACCTCTCCACCTCTCACCAGCTCAACACCTCTCCACCTCTCACCAGCTCACCACGTCTCACCAGCTCACCACCTCTCCACCTCTCCACCTCTCACCACCTCTCACCAGCTCACCAGCTCACTAACTCTCACCAGCTCACCAGCTCACTACCTCTCCACCTCTCACCAGCTCACCAGTTCACCACCTCTCACCAGTTCACCACCTCTCACCAGCTCACTACATCTCACCAGCTCACCCCCTCTCCACGTCTCAATAGCTCACCACCTCTCACCTGCTCACTACCTCTCCACCTCTCACCAGCTCACTACCTCTCCACCTCTCACCAGCTCTCCACCTCTCACCAGCTCACTACCTCTCCACCTCTCACCAGCTCACTACCTCTCCACCTCTCACCAGCTCACTACCTCTCCACCTCTCACCAGCTCACTACCTCTCCACCTCTCACCAGCTCACTACCTCTCACCAGCTCACTACCTCTCACCAGCTCACCAGCTCACTACATCTCCATCTCTCACCAGCTCTCCACCTCTCACCAGCTCACTACCTCTCACCAGCTCACTACCTCTCACCAGCTCACTACCTCTCCACCTCTCACCAGCTCACTACATCTCCATCTCTCACCAGCTCTCCACCTCTCACCAGCTCACTACCTCTCACCAGCTCACTACCTCTCACCAGCTCACTACCTCTCCACCTCTCACCAGCTCACTACCTCTCCACCTCTCACCAGCTCACTACATCTCACCAGCTCACCCCCTCTCCACCTCTCAACAGCTCATCACCTCTCACCAGCTCACCACCTCACCACCTCTCACCAGCTCTCCACCTCTCTCCACCTCTCACCAGCTCACTACCCCTCCACCTCTCACCACCTCTCTCCACCTCTCACCACCTCTCACCACCTCTCACCAGCTCACTAACTCTCACCAGCTCACCACCTATCACCAGCTCACTACCTCTCACCACCTCTCACCAGCTCACTACCTCACACCCTCTCCACCTCTCACCAGCTCACTACCTCTCCACCTCTCACCAGTTCACCACCTCTCACAAGCTCACTACCTCTCCATCTCTCACCAGCTCACCAGTTCACCACCTCTCACCAGCTCACTACCTCTCACCAGCTCACCACCTCTCACCACCTCTCACCAGCTCACTACATCTCACCAGCTCACCCCCTCTCCACCTCTCACCAGTTCACCACCTCTCACCAGCTCACTACCTCTCCACCTCTCACCAGTTCACCACCTCTCACCAGCTCACTACCTCTCCACCTCTCACCAGTTCACCACCTCTCACAAGCTCACTACCTCTCCATCTCTCACCAGCTCACCAGTTCACCACCTCTCACCAGCTCACTACCTCTCACCAGCTCACCACCTCTCACCAGCTCACTACATCTCACCAGCTCACCCCCTCTCACCAGTTCACCACCTCTCACCAGCTCACTACCTCTCACCAGCTCACCACCTCTCACCAGCTCACTACATCTCACCAGCTCACCCCCTCTCACCAGTTCACCACCTCTCACAAGCTCACTACCTCTCCACCTCTCACCAGTTCACCACCTCTCACCAGCTCACTACCTCTCCACCTCTCACCAGTTCACCACCTCTCACAAGCTCACTACCTCTTCATCTCTCACCAGCTCACCAGTTCACCACCTCTCACCAGCTCACTACCTCTCACCAGCTCACCACCTCTCACCAGCTCACTACATCTCACCAGCTCACCCCCACTCCACGTCTCAATAGCTCACCACCTCTCACCTGCTCACTACCTCTCCACCTCTCACCAGCTCACTACCTCTCCACCTCTCACCAGCTCACTACCTCTCCACCTCTCACCAGCTCTCCACCTCTCACCAGCTCACTACCTCTCCACCTCTCACCAGTTCACCACCTCTCACAAGCTCACTACCTCTCCATCTCTCACCAGCTCACCAGTTCACCACCTCTCACCAGCTCACTACCTCTCACCAGCTCACCACCTCTCACCACCTCTCACCAGCTCACTACATCTCACCAGCTCACCCCCTCTCCACCTCTCACCAGTTCACCACCTCTCACCAGCTCACTACCTCTCCACCTCTCACCAGTTCACCACCTCTCACCAGCTCACTACCTCTCCACCTCTCACCAGTTCACCACCTCTCACAAGCTCACTACCTCTCCATCTCTCACCAGCTCACCAGTTCACCACCTCTCACCAGCTCACTACCTCTCACCAGCTCACCACCTCTCACCAGCTCACTACATCTCACCAGCTCACCCCCTCTCACCAGTTCACCACCTCTCACCAGCTCACTACCTCTCACCAGCTCACCACCTCTCACCAGCTCACTACATCTCACCAGCTCACCCCCTCTCACCAGTTCACCACCTCTCACAAGCTCACTACCTCTCCACCTCTCACCAGTTCACCACCTCTCACCAGCTCACTACCTCTCCACCTCTCACCAGTTCACCACCTCTCACAAGCTCACTACCTCTTCATCTCTCACCAGCTCACCAGTTCACCACCTCTCACCAGCTCACTACCTCTCACCAGCTCACCACCTCTCACCAGCTCACTACATCTCACCAGCTCACCCCCACTCCACGTCTCAATAGCTCACCACCGCTCACCAGCTCACCAGCTCACCCCCTCTCCACCTCTCACCAGCTCACTACCTCTCCACCTCTCACCAGCTGACCACCTCTCCACCGCTCACCAGCTCATCACCTCTCACCAGCTCCCTACCTCTCACCAGCTCACTACCTCTCACCTGCTCACCACCTCTCACCAGCTCACTACCTCTCACCAGCTCACCACTGCTCACCAGCTCACCACCTCTCACCAGCTCTCCACCTCTCACCAGCTCACCACCTCTCACCAGCTCACTACCTCTCACCAGCTCACCACCTCTCACCAGCTCACCACCGCTCACCAGCTCACCACCAGCTCACCACCGCTCACCAGCTCACCACCTCTCACCAGCTCACTACCTCTCCACCTCACCAGCTCTCCACCTCTCACCAGCTCACCACCTCTCACCAGCTCACCACCGCTCACCAGCTCACCACCTCTCACCAGCTCACTACCTCTCCACCTCACCAGCTCTCCACCTCTCACCAGCTCACCACCTCTCACCAGCTCACTACATCTCACCAGCTCACCCCCACTCCACGTCTCAATAGCTCACCACCGCTCACCAGCTCACCAGCTCACCCCCTCTCCACCTCTCACCAGCTCACTACCTCTCCACCTCTCACCAGCTGACCACCTCTCCACCGCTCACCAGCTCATCACCTCTCACCAGCTCCCTACCTCTCACCAGCTCACTACCTCTCACCTGCTCACCACCTCTCACCAGCTCACTACCTCTCACCAGCTCACCACTGCTCACCAGCTCACCACCTCTCACCAGCTCTCCACCTCTCACCAGCTCACCACCTCTCACCAGCTCACTACCTCTCACCAGCTCACCACCTCTCACCAGCTCACCACCGCTCACCAGCTCACCACCAGCTCACCACCGCTCACCAGCTCACCACCTCTCACCAGCTCACTACCTCTCCACCTCACCAGCTCTCCACCTCTCACCAGCTCACCACCTCTCACCAGCTCACCACCGCTCACCAGCTCACCACCTCTCACCAGCTCACTACCTCTCCACCTCACCAGCTCTCCACCTCTCACCAGCTCACCACCTCTCACCAGCTCACTACCTCTCACCAGCTCACTACCTCTCACCAGCTCACCAGCTCACTACCTCTCACCCCCTCTCCGCCTCTCACCAGCTCACCACCTCTCACCCCCTCTCCGCCTCTCACCAGCTCACCACCTCTCACCAGCTCACCACCTCTCACCAGCTCACTACCTCTCACCAGCTCACCACCTCTCACCAGCTCACCACCGCTCACCAGCTCACCCCCTCTCCACCTCTCACCAGCTCACTACCTCTCCACCTCTCACCTGCTGACCACCTCTCCACCGCTCACCAGCTCATCACCTCTCACCAGCTCCCTACCTCTCACCAGCTCACTACCTCTCACCAGCTCACCACCTCTCACCAGCTCACTACCTCTCACCAGCTCACCACTGCTCACCAGCTCACCACCTCTCACCAGCTCTCCACCTCTCACCAGCTCACCACCTCTCACCAGCTCACTACCTCTCACCAGCTCACCACCTCTCACCAGCTCACCACCGCTCACCAGCTCACCACCGCTCACCAGCTCACCACCTCTCACCAGCTCACCACCTCTCCACCTCTCATCAGCTCTCCACCTCTCACCAGCTCACCACCTCTCACCAGCTCACCACCTCTCACCAACTCACTACCTCTGCTAAATAAGACACCGACTACACAGTGAGATCAGATGAACCTTCACCACAGGATGGAAAGGGGAAAGGTCATTAAAACAGCATAGGGGCACTGGGGAGGGTGAGAGCCACCCAGATTGAATCCTAAGAAGGCCTTGCTGTCATGGAGAACACCAACAGACAGACAATGGGAGCTTGGGCATAGCCTATCTGTCAAACTGACAGAGACACCCACAGACAGCTTTGGCTATCTGAGAAAATAGTGAATCAACCAGACTAAAAGATTAGAAACAAGACTAAAAGATTAGAAACCAGACTATTTCTATGGATGCCTGACTCATACGCTACATCCCTTTCAGATTCAAAACATCACTGAATCAAAGGAACATTTGAACTTTTGCCAAAAGTTAGGTAATTTTCTTTAGCAGTGGCTAGTGGCTAGTGGCTAGTGGCTAGTGGCTAGTGGCTAGTGGCTAGTGGCTAGTGGCTAGTGACTAGTGGGAGAGAGCTAAAGAGAAAAATTAGAATTACATTTCCAGGGGAAACCACCATCACTATTTTTCTGAATGTGCCACTCTTGGCTGCAATGACATCACAGAAGTTGGTACATTTCACACAAGAGTTCTGAGTCGGAACAGAAGCACGCTTTGTTAGGAGTTCCATCACCATAGAAACACATAGAACTACGCCACACACTCTGACTTCAGGTCAGAAATCAGAAGGACCTGGTGGTAGAAAGAAAAAAGTCCCAAAACCAATACATTACTTTCATGTTTTGAAGTTTAAAAGATAGGAGTCTGTGAAGTGAACATCTAACCACGTTTGATGACCAAAGATCCAGACAAACAGACCCACTGTTGTATTGGGATGCCAAGGTTGCTTTACGGAATAAATAAGAACATTGTGTGAGAACTGGAAAAAAATGCATAATAGTGACATGGACACTCCCGTGCCTTCAGGATAAGAGCTGTGAAAATGCTGACCTAGTTAGACACCAACCCACTGAGGGATGGTTTCCTGGACCTGGATTAAGTAAAGGCTTACTGTCCTTTCGTTTACTCCAATTAGGGGAGTAGGGTTAGGGGGAAATAATAAAGGAAAATATATTAAAATATATACAGTAACAGTCAAAAGTTTGGACACACCTACTCATTCAACATCAACTTTTCAGAGGCGACTGCGTGAATCAGGCCTTCATGGTCGAATTGCTGCAAAGAAACTAATACTAAAGGACACCAATAATAAGAAGAGACTTGCTTGGGCCAAAAAACATGATCAATGGACATTAGACCAGTGGAAATCTGTCCTTTGGTCTGATGAGTCCAAATTTGAGATTTTTGGTTCCAACCGACATGTCTTTGTGAGAAGCAGAGTAGGTGAACGGATGAGAGAGAGATGGAGTGCTGCATCAGATGACCTGGCCTCCACAATCACCCAACCTCAACCCAAATGAGATAGTTTGGGATGAGTTGGACCGCAGAGTGAAGGAAAAGCAGCCAACAAGTGCTCAGCATATGTGGGAACTCCTTCAAGACTGTTGGAAAAGCATTCCAAGTGAAGCTGGTTGAGAGAATGCCAAGAGTGTGCAAAGCTTTCATCAAGGCAAAGAGTGGCTACTTTGAAGAATCTAAAATCTAAAATAAATTTAGATTTGTTTAACACTTTTTTGGTTACTACTATGATTCCATATGTGCTATTTCATAGTTTTGATGTCTTCACTATTATTATACAATGTAGAAAATAGTAAAAATAAAGAAAACCCCTTGAATGAGTAGGTGTGTCCAAACTTTTAACTGGTACTGTATATACAGTATTTATAAAAAATGTATATGGGGGATTGGAAAAGACACAGACATTGATGGAAGCCACAATCTATCTGCAATATTAAAACTGATCTACCCGCTAAAAAAAGATATACAGTATATTTAAAAAAATGTATATATATATATATATATATATATATATATATATATATATATATATAGATATAATGTTTAGGCCTACTCCTGCACTAGAACGTATCCTCATTCCTCACTGCATGGAGAGTTTCAGAAAATGGGCCAATAGTGACCAAAATCCTGACACTTCATTCCCCAAGCAGGGTTCATACCCTGTTATGTTCCTAGGAAGATGGAACCAGACACAGCAACCAGGTGTTAGACTGAAGACATAGTAACGTAACAAAGATTAAAAACCCATTTTGTCCCAGTTCCCGAAGCGCTCACTATAACCCGATACTCAGACAATGTTTAGATACCTCATCCCTCTGATCCACTGACCATGGAGGCAGGTAGCAGATAAAAACATTTTGACTACATTCTGACGTTTTCGGAATTAAATAGTGGGAGGAAAGTTGGCATTTGTTTACAAGCTATTATGCGATATGATAAGGGGTGGAGCATGGGTTAGGCCTAGTCGTTAAAATGGCATGTTATGGTTCTAAAGCACAGTGCCTCTGTCCTCTCTAGCATGGCCTCCTAGTGACCACCAAGCACTGAGGAATGCACAAGTCTCCCCTTCCCTGGGAAGTGTTGAAGTTCCATGTGTTTCCAGCTCCACCCAAAGAGCCTGAACCCCACTGAGAATGAGTGATGGTTCACACGCACACACAGGCACGCACACGCACACACAGGCACGCACACGCACACACACAAACGCATGCACTCTCTCACACCACACACACTTGCGCACACATACATGATCATGCTCGCACAAACAGGCACGCAGACACACACACAAACATAAACACATGTACACATGCACACACACACACAGTCCTAACCTTACCCCTGGGAGAGATGGATGGTTTAAAGTACTCCCACCCCCTCTAATCAAGAGTGAGCTAGTGTGGCGGGTGGGTCATTGAGCCCAGATGAAACCCATTTCCTCTCTAGTCTAACCCAACATGAGCTACGGCAGATTCCTGGTCTTGTTACTGTGTTTATATGTAGGCTAGCAGACAGCCCTCTAATCCTCCAACCAACTGAGCCATCAGAACCAAAGACAAAAAACTGTATTTTTCAATAAATTCTTAATTCATAATCTGATAATATCAAGCTGTGTTTTTATCTCTGTGATCAGTGTTTATGAAGCTACGACAACCTCCCATCAGGAAGTTGATGCTTCAATAATACCAGAACTGCAATATTACATCACCCGAGGACCTGTCCTTAGTGCTGAGTGATTCCTGCTTTTTGAGGTCGTTTTGGAATCGGTTCGATTATTAAAAAATAATAATGGTTTCTATTTTTTTTTTTTTTTTTACATTAAATGCACAATGCGTTATGTGCATCTGCTTATCACTTCAATACACTTCAATACAGATGCACCAATATGACATTTTTGGCCGATACCGATATCCGATATTTTCCTTGCCAAAAAACCTGATACCGTTAACCAATATTACAAATTTTAGCAGCCTTTTAAGATTCTAGTACAGTTAAATAGTTGAAACACATACACAAACTGACCAACAAGTTATTTTGTTGGCATATACAGTGCCTTGCGAAAGTATTCGGCCCCCTTGAACTTTGCGACCTTTTGCCACATTTTAGGCTTCAAACATAAAGATATAAAACTGTATTTTTTTTTGAAGAATCAACAACAAGTGGGACACAATCATGAAGTGGAACGACATTTATTGGATATTTCAAACGTTTTTAACAAATCAAAAACGGAAAAATTGGGCGTGCAAAATTATTCAGCCCCTTTACTTTCAGTGCAGCAAACTCTCTCCAGAAGTTCAGTGAGGATCTCTGAATGATCCAATGTTGACCTAAATGACTAATGATGATAAATACAATCCACCTGTGTGTAATCAAGTCTCCGTATAAATGCACCTGCACTGTGATAGTCTCAGAGGTCCGTTAAAAGCGCAGAGAGCATCATGAAGAACAAGGAACACACCAGGCAGGTCCGAGATACTGTTGTGAAGAAGTTTAAAGCCGGATTTGGATACAAAAAGATTTCCCAAGCTTTAAACATCCCAAGGAGCACTGTGTCCATAGGACAACAATCAGTCGTATATTGCACAAATCTGGCCTTTATGGAAGAGTGGCAAGAAGAAAGCCATTTCTTAAAGATATCCATAAAAAGTGTCGTTTAAAGTTTGCCACAAGCCACCTGGGAGACACACCAAACATGTGGAAGAAGGTGCTCTGGTCAGATGAAACCAAAATTGAACTTTTTGGCAACAATGCAAAACGTTATGTTTGGCGTAAAAGCAACACAGCTCATCACCCTGAACACCCCATCCCCACTGTCAAACATGGTGGTGGCAGCATCATGGTTTGGGCCTGCTTTTCTTCAGCAGGGACAGGGAAGATGGTTACAATTGATGGGAAGATGGATGGAGCCAAATACAGGACCATTCTGGAAGAAAACCTGATGGAGTCTGCAAAAGACCTGAGACTGGGATGGAGATTTGTCTTCCAACAAGACAATGATCCAAAACATAAAGCAAAATCTACAATGGAATGGTTCAAAAATAAACATATCCAGGTGTTAGAATGGCCAAGTCAAAGTCCAGACCTGAATTCAATCGAGAATCTGTGGAAAGAACTGAAAACTGCTGTTCACAAATGCTCTCCATCCAACCTCACTGAGCTCGAGCTGTTTTGCAAGGAGGAATGGGAAAAAATTTCAGTCTCTCGATGTGCAAAACTGATAGAGACATACCCCAAGCAACTTACAGCTGTAATCGCAGCAAAAGGTGGCGCTACAAAGTATTAACTTAAGGGGGCTGAATAATTTTGCACGCCCAATTTTTCAGTTTTGGATTTGTTAAAAAAGTTTGAAATATCCAATAAATGTCGTTCCACTTCATGATTGTGTCCCACTTGTTGTTGATTCTTCACAAAAAAATACAGTTTTATATCTTTATGTTTGAAGCCTGAAATGTGGCAAAAGGTCGCAAAGTTCAAGGGGGCCGAATACTTTCGCAAGGCCCTGTACTTATGTCCCCATTACCAGTAAAACATCATCAAAACCAATTTCTTTCACTTACTTGCTGTGCTGTTTCGTTGTAAATTTGTTCAGTCGTTTCATTCTCAACCAGGATTTCCTCATACAGTACATGCCAAGCAGTGAAGTCCATGGCCTCTTCTGTCGTGGGTCCTCTTCATCGGTGTTCACTGTCACTGTGTCCGTTTCCATCTTGTCCAGCTGTGTCTGTAACATTTCACGTAAACCCTTTCTTGTCTGCATTGAAGTAGCGGTCCTTGTACCTAGCATTGAGCATGGAAGTAGCAGTCCTTGTACCTAGCGTCGAGCATGGAAGTAGAGGTCCTTGTACCTAGCATCGAGCATGGAAGTAGCGGTCCTTGTACCTAGCGTCGAGCATGGAAGTAGCGGTCCTTGTACCTAGCGTCGAGCATGGAAGTAGTGATCCTTGTACCTAGCATCGAGCATGGAAGTAGTGATCCTTGTACCTAGCATCGAGCATGGTGGCGACACAGTAAAGAGGCTCAGAGAGAATGCCACCGAATCGCTTGTTCACAGCCTCTAGTAGAGTACATTTGCAAGTTTAACCCCACAGTCTGTGTCTGCAGTTTTGTTGAGCAGGTGTTTCAATGCCATGACAGAGGGTATCACGTCTGCTGCAGACGGAGTTGATGAGCTTATTTCTCCAGTCAGTTGTTCGAATGGTGAGGTCTGTCCAACGCTGGTCCGACCAAGCTGACTCCACACTCCAAGACTGCTTCCATCACGTGGACTGGGATATGTTTCGTATTGCGTCAGATAACTATATTGACGAATACGCTGATTCGGTGTGCGAGTTCATTAGAACGTGCGTTGAAGATGTCGTTCCAATAGCAACGATTAAAACATTCCCTAACCAGAAACCGTGGATTGATGGCAGCATTCGTGTGAAACTGAAAGCGCGAACCACTGCTTTTAATCAGGGCAAGGTGTCTGGTAACATGACCGAATACAAACAGTGCAGCTATTCCCTCCGCAAGGCAATCAAACAAGCTAAGCGTCAGTACAGAGACAAAGTAGAATCTCAATTCAACGGCTCAGACACAAGAGGCATGTGGCAGGGTCTACAGTCAATCACGGACTACAGGAAGAAATCCAGCCCAGTCACGGACCAGGATGTCTTGCTCCCAGGCAGACGAAATCACTTTTTTGCCCGCTTTGAGGACAATACAGTGCCACTGACACGGCCTGCAACGAAAACATGCGGTCTCTCCTTCACTGCAGCCGAGGTGAGTAAGACATTTAAACGTGTTAACCCTCGCAAGGCTGCAGGCCCAGACGACATCCCCAGCCACGCCCTCAGAGCATGCGCAGACCAGCTGGCCGGTGTGTTTACGGACATATTCAATCAATCCCTATACCAGTCTGCTGTTCCCACATGCTTCAAGAGTGCCACCATTGTTCCTGTTCCCAAGAAAGCTAAGGTAACTGAGCTAAACGACTACCGCCCCGTAGCACTCACTTCCGTCATCATGAAGTGCTTTGAGAGACTAGTCAAGGACCATATCACCTCCACCCTACCTGACACCCTAGACCCACTCCAATTTGCTTACCGCCCAAATAGGTCCACAGACGATGCAATCTCAACCACACTGCCCTAACCCATCTGGACAAGAGGAATACCTATGTGAGAATACTGTTCATTGACTACAGCTCGGCATTCAACACCATAGTACCCTCCAAGCTCGTCATCAAGCTCGAGACCCTGGGTCTCGACCCCGCCCTGTGCAACTGGGTACTGGACTTCCTGACGGGCCGCCCCCAGGTGGTGAGGGTAGGCAACAACATCTCCTCCCCGCTGATCCTCAACACTGGGGCCCCACAAGGGTGCGTTCTGAGCCCTCTCCTGTACTCCCTGTTCACCCACGACTGCGTGGCCACGCACGCCTCCAACTCAATCATCAAGTTTGCGGACGACACAACAGTGGTAGGCTTGATTACCAACAATGACGAGACGGCCTACAGGGAGGAGGTGAGGGCCCTCGGAGTGTGGTGTCAGGAAAATAACCTCACACTCAACGTCAACAAAACTAAGGAGATGATTGTGGACTTCAGGAAACAGCAGAGGGAACATCCCCATATCCACATCGATGCAACAGTAGTGGAGAGGGTAGCAAGTTTTAAGTTCCTCTGCATACACATCACAGACAAACTGAATTGGTCCACTCACACAGACAGCATCGTGAAGAAGGCGCAGCAGCGCCTCTTCAACCTCAGGAGGCTGAAGAAATTCGGCTTGTCACCAAAAGCACTCACAACTTCTACAGATGCACAATCGAGAGCATCCTGGCGGGCTGTATCACCGCCTGGTACGGCAACTGCTCCGCCCTCAACCGTAAGGCTCTCCAGAGGGTAGTGAGGTCTGCACAACGCATCACCGGGGGCAAACTACCTGCCCTCCAGGACACCTACACCACCCGATGTTAAAGGAAGGCCATAAAGATCATCAACGACATCAACCACCCGAGCCACTGCCTGTTCACCCCGCTATCATCCAGAAGGCGAGGTCAGTACAGGTGCATCAAAGCTGGGACCGAGAGACTGAAAAACAGCTTCTATCTCAAGGCCATCAGACTGTTAAACAGCCATCACTAACATTGAGTGGCTGCTGCCAACACACTGACACTGACTCAACTCCAGCCACTTTAATAATGGGAATTGATGGGAAATGATGTAAATATATCACTAGCCACTTTAAACAATGCTACCTTATATAATGTTACTTACCCTACATTATTCATCTCATATGCATACGTATATACTGTACTCTATATCATCGACTGTATCCTTATGCAATACATGTATCACTAGCCACTTTAACTATGCCACTTTGTTTACATACTCATCTCATATGTATATACTGTACTCGATACCATCTACTGTATCTTGCCTATGCTGCTCTGTACCATCACTCATTCATATATCCTTATGTACATATTCTTTATCCCCTTACACTGTGTATAAGACAGTAGTTTTGGAATTGTTAGTTAGATTACTTGTTGGTTATTACTGCATTGTCGGAACTAGAAGCACAAGCATTTCGCTACACTCGCATTAACATCTGCTAAACATGTGTATGTGACAAATAACATTTGATTTGATTTGATTTTGTGTGTTCATGTTTCCAAGTTTAAAACATGTTCTCAAATACTATTGAAATGGCAGCAGCGGTATGAGAACCAGCACATTCTTTAGCATGCAATATGGCTTTCCTCAGTATGAACTCCTCGTCTACCCACTGTGCTGTCAGGCTCAGCATGCTCATGGGGCTGACATCGCTGGTCCAGATGTCAGTCGTGAGGCTAATAGCAGTGATGCTCATAGCAAGTAGCTCATGGATGTGCGCTTCAAGAATACTGTGTAACTCCGGTAGCACAACATCTGAAATAGAGTGCCTACTTGGTAGTGTGTACCGGGGCTCGAGGTGCTCGGCCAGTCGGCGAAAGCCAACATCATCCACGACAGAGAACGGTTGATTGTCAAGGGCAATGAATTCCATTATCTTGGCGTTAATGGATTTCGCCTTTGATTGTCTCGCTGAAATTTTCTTACTCTTTCAAATGACTGCTCGTCTTGAACTTGCTTAGTTGTTGGAGGTCCGTTTTTTTCTGCTTTTGTTCGATAAGTAGTCGCTGAACGTCTAGGGGTGATGCACATTCAAATGAGTAATTAGGTTTGTGGTATTGAAAGATTTCACTTTCTCCCCTCCCCGGGAAATAACAGCAACACAAACGTTGCATTTGGCCTTTTTGTTATCTTCCTTTGAAACTTCCAGATATATCCACACAGTAGACATTGTGGGCCAGGTTAGGAATGATGTGTTGCATGTGTAGCGCAATATTTTTCGTGACGTCGTTACGTCATCTACCTACGTTATATAGGTATGCATGTCAGCTTTGACATCGGTTTTGTACATTGGGGTTAATCTAGACATCAGGCCGATGCCGATGTTGGCATTATTAGCTAATATTGGTCCGATACCGATATGCTTACCGATATATTGTGTATTATTAACCATAATTTCTTCACATTCTTTTACTTTATTAAAATATTTCAGTTGTTGTGTATATTTAATTTTTTTTGTTGACTTTATTATTATTATTATTTCATTCCAAGTCATCATCATCTCATCTCTATAGAGCTGCTGCCTGACAAATTCAATACTTTTGTGATTCTTCAAAGTAAATAAGACATACTTTTATGACTGCTGAATACCAACCTCTAATCACTTAGATCATATATTTTCAGGTAGAGATACCTCGCGAAGCAACTGCCCTCTACATCTATTTTCTGTCTCTTCTGTCCCACTCAGTGTCTGCTCCGCACTAACCCAACATAGCAGGCGTAATAGAAACACACAGACCGGACAAGTAGGCACGCAATGGATTATGGTCATTGTAGTTAATTACCATGTTTGACACTAAACTATGTAGAATATCGGCCTGTAGGAAACAACTCCCTACTACACTGCATAGTTCGGGCTTGATCTGATTTATCTTTAGAGAAACTGCACATTGAGCTCACAGAAAATAACAAAATTGAATTCAAATAATTGAACCGACATCGGTCAATTAGTTGTTTAAAAAACAAAAATAAGCGGAATATCGGTTGATAGCAGTACCTGTCCTCCATCTCTGAACAGCAGTGAGAGAATAATGTTAAAATCGAATAAAAGCAGTCGACTCACACACGCACGCACACACACACACTCTTACGCACACATCCACACACCCACCAGTGTGAATAAGCTGAGGGGTGCTGGTTGATGTGGTATTGTTGGCTGTGATCCAGTGCTGTGGGTAAACTCTACAGGTCAATAAATGGGCCAGTCTGTGTGATTCTCACCTAGGGAGAGTTTCCTGCTGAATGGGAAGAGGATGTAGCTAACAAACGATCAGGGACAAAGACAGAAGCATGCACACACAGCTAGAGAGACTCACGGCGAGGGGTCATGTTAGAGAATGGAGGGCGAGGTTGTCTCCTCTCTGGACTCATAACAAGCAACTGAGGAAATAGCTATCAAGACACCACACACACTGTCATGCACACACACTGTTTCCTTTCTCCATTTCCCACACTATGGGTCTCCATGACCAGGACTGAGATGAAGTCAGATAGAGAGAGAGACAGACACAGACAGATGGACGGACATGTTTACGGACATATTCAATCAATCCTTATCCCAGTCTGCTGTCCCCACATGCTTCAGGATGGCCACCATTGTTCCTGTTCCCAAGAAAGCTAATGTAACTGAACTAAATTACTATCGCCCCGTAGCAATCGCTTCTGTCATCATGACGTGCTTTGAGAGACCTGTCAAGGATCATGTCACCCTAGACCCACTTCAATTTGCTTACCGCCCCAATAGGTCCACAGACGATGCAATCGCCATCACACTGCACACTGCACTATCCCATCTGGACAAGAGGAATAGCTATGTAAGAATGTTGTTCATTGACTACAGCTCAGCATTCAACACCATAGTGTCCTCCAAATTCATCAATAAGCATGAGACCCCGGGGCTCGACCCCGCCTTGTGCAACTGGGTCCTGGACTTTCTGACGGGCCGGCCCCAGGTGGTGAATGTAGGAAGAAACATCTCCACTCCGCTGATCCTCAACACTGGGGCCCCACAAGGGGGTGTTCTCAGCCCCCCCTGTACTCCCTGTTTACCCACAACTGCGTGGCCATGCACGCCTCCAACTCAATCAAGTTTGCAGGCGACCCAACAGTGGTAGGCTTGATTACCAACAACGACGAGACAGCCTACAGGGAGGAGGAGAGGGCCCTCGGAGTGTGGTGTCAGGAAAATAACCTCTCACTCAATGTCAGCAAAACAAAAGAGATGATCGCGGACTTCAGGAAACTGTAAAGGGAGCACCCCCATCTCCACATCGACAGGACAGCAGTGGAGAATGTGGAAAGTTCCTCTGTGTACATATCACCGACAAACTGAAATGGTCCATGCACACAAGACAGTGTAGTGAAAAAGGCACAACCGCGCCTCTTCAACCTCAGGAGGCTTGTCACCTAAAACCCTCACTAACTTTTATAGGTGCACAATTGAGAGCATCCTGTCGGGCTGTATCACCGCCTGATACGGCAACTGCACCGTCCACAACCGCAAGGCTCTCCAGAGGGTGGTGCGGTCTGCACAACGCATCACCAGGGGCAAACTACATGCCCTCCAGGACACCTACAAAACACAATGTCACAGGAAGGCAAAAAAAGATCCTCAAGGACAACAACCACCTGAGCCACTGCCTGTTCACCCCGCTATCATCCAGAAGGTGAAGTCAGTACAGGTGCATCAAAGCGGGGACCGAGAGACTGAAAAACAGCTTCTATCTCAAGGCTATCAGATTGTTAAACAGCCACCACCAGCACAGAGGTGGCTGCCTACCTACAGACTTGATATCATTGACCACTTTAATAATGCCACTTTAAGAATGTTTATATATTTAGCATTACTCATCTCATATGTATATAGTGTATACTGTATCCTTCACTATCTATTCTTTACTATCTATTGCATCTTAGCCGCTCTGTCACTGCTCATCCATATATTTTATACTTACAGTTGAAGTCGGAAGTTTACATACACTTAGGTTAGAGTCATTAAAACCCATTTCTCAACCACTCTACAAATTTCTTGTTAACAAACTATAGTTTTAGCAAGTCAGTTAGGACATCTACTTTGTGCATGACAGTCATTTTTCCAACAATCTTTTACAGACAGATTATTTCACTTATAATTCACTGTATCACAATTCCAGTGGGTCAGAAGTTTACATTCACTTAGTTGACTGTGCCTGTAAGTTGACTGTGCCTTTCCTCTAGAGATGAACGTACTTTGGTGCGAAAACTGCAAATCAATCCCAGAACAACAGCAAAGGACATTGTGAAGGAAACAGGTACAAAAGTATCTATATCCACAGTAAAACGAGTCCTATATCGACATAACCTGAAAGGCCGCTCAGCAAGGAAGAAGCCACTGCTCCAAACCCACCATAAAAAAAGCCTGACTACATTTTGCAACTGCACATGGGGACAAACATCATACGTTTTGGAGAAATGTCCTCTGGTCTGATGAGGAAAAAGGAGGAAAAAGGGGGAGGCTTGCAAGCTGAGGAACACCATCCCAAACGTGAAGCCCGGGTGTGGAAGAATCATGTTGTGATGGTGCTTTACTGTAGGAGGGACTGGTGCACTTCACAAAATATATGGCATCATGAGGTTTGAAAATTATGTGGATATATTGAAGCAACATCTCAAGACATCAGTCAGGAAGTTAAAGCTTGGTCGCAAATGGGTCTTCCAAATGGACAATGACCCCAAGCATACTTCCAAAGTTGTGTCAAAATGGCTTAAGGACAACAAAGTCAAGGTATTGGAGTGGCCATCACAAAGCCCTGACCTCAATACTATAGAAAATTTGTGAGCAGAACTGAAAAAGCATGTGCGATCAAGGAGGCCTACAAACCTGACTCAGTTACACCAGCTCTGGCAGGAGGAATGGGCCAAAATTCACCCAACTTATTGTGGGAAGCTTGTGGAAGGCTACCCGAAATGTTTGACCCAAGTTAAACAATTTAAAGGCAATGCTACCAAATACTAATTGAGTGTATGTAAACTTCTGACCCACTGGGAGTGTGATGAAAGAAATAAAAGCTGCAATAAATCATTCTCTCTTCTATTATTCTGACATTTCACATTCTTAAATTAAATTGGTGATCCTAACTGACCTAAAACAGGGAATATTTACTGGGATTAAATGTCAGGAATTGTGAAAAACTGAGTTTCAATGTATTTGGCTAAGGTGTATGTAAACTTCCGACTTCAACTGTATATATTCTTATCCCATTCCTTTACTAGATTGTGTGTATTAAGTTTGTTGTGAAATGGTTAGATATTACCTGTTAGATACTGCTGTCAGATCTAGAAGCAGGACCATTTGGCTACACTCACAATAACATCTGCTAACCATGTGTATGTGACCAATAAAATGTGATTTGATTTGACACAGATAGACACACAGACAGTGTGTTTGGTTACCTCTAAAAAACATTCCTCTGGTGCTATTGATGGAAATCAGTTCCAGGTCGACTCCATGAGAGACATAGATCCAGTCATACAAACCTCAGGGTGCCTCTGGGTTCAAATGTCAAACAGCATCCATATACGGTCACACTGGACTGGTTGCACAAAAGATTAAGCTTCATAACAAGGCCTATTTTCATTGTCAGAACTCCACTGACCCAGCCAGTCTGGCTGAATCTGTATGGAACAACAGGGAATAGCTAGGCCTGTTCTGACAACTCCTGGAGGAAAATGGTATGTGCTACTTCATTCACATTTCAACCTTAAGAATCGTCCTCAGGGTGCTTGAACGTTAGAGAAGCCATGCCAAGCTAAGCCCGACCGACCTTATGTTGCATGCTGTGTTGAATGAACAGCCACGGCCACTTGAAATAACATGTAGTTTGGAGCTCATCATCCCTCATCTCCACTCAGGAACACTCCCTCTGCACTGTACTAATGGGAGAGAGAGTCCTCTGCTACAGGCATTGATGGTGGCTGAACTGGGCCTCCTCTGTGTGCGAAAAACACCTAGAAACAAAGCTTGTGCAGAGACACAGAGCGCTTCTTCAGTATATAAGGAACACCTAGAAACAAAGCTTGTGCAGAGACACAGAGAGCTTCTTCAGTATATAAGGAACACCTAGAAACAAAGCTTGTGCAGAGACACAGAGAGCTTCTTCAGTATATAAGGAACACCTAGAAACAAAGCTTGTGCAGAGACACAGAGAGCTTCTTCAGTATATAAGGAACACCTAGAAACAAAGCACACACACAGAAGTGTAAGGATGGAACACCTGGAGACGCTGAGATTATGTGAGCCGGTTGCCTTAACAACGACCCCTGTGAAGCCCGGTGATCCCGCGGGGGCTAGTTAGCCCAGAGGTCACAACCTTTGACCTTAGCCAGTTGATCATGACAAGCTGGCCGTTCAACACCCCACCGCACACACACTTTCTCTCTCTCTCTCTCTCTCTCTCACACACACACACAGACCAGAACAACAAGGTGGACAGTTTAACCCCAGTAAGTCCCAGTGAGGGGATGTCGTGGCTAATAAACTAACATCTGGGAGAGTTACAACCATTGGTTGAGCTCTGAGACTCGGACCAAAAAACCCAATGAAATCCGACTCTGTCTTAAAGTGTACAAACACTTTCATATCCAAGATATCCAAGATGTGAAGGAGGAAAACACGTTGTCTGTATTGAGATCAGGATTCAAGAGGGAAGCATTTGAGAAATGGGCTGGAAGCAATGTATACAGTTGTGTTGCACGTATACCCTCTCACCATGTCAAGTTATAGGTCGAACACAATATTTCTCCAATTACTTTTTTCTTTATCTATTTTTTATTTTAGAAAGGTATAATAAATTGACAACACATTCTAATTTGTTGAGAAGAGTTTCATTAAAACAAATGCTTAAATTGAAAGCTCCACATTTAAAATCAACACCACATCACTGACAGTGACAACATCCAGTCTCTTGTTGCCCATGATGGTGGAAGAGGAGGGCTCAATTGTGTAGGAGGACACAGGATACCTCATTACACCACAGGGCAACTCAGCATAAATGTTTTACCCTGCGTATCCCTCCGCCTGACTGAGCCTCATACCAGGAACTATTTCCACAGTGAGTGTGCATCCAAAATGGCACCCTATTCCCTACATAGTGCACTACTTTTGACAAGGACGTATGAGCCCTGAAGAAAAGTACTACACTCTAGAAAATAGAGTGCCATTTAGGATGAATGTTATCCTTCTCATTAAGCAAAGGCAGCTAACAGACATTTTGATGGTTGAGGGAAGCCTCCTATTTCACCTGTGGAGAAGAGTGGAACAATAACTATATCCTTCCACAGTGGAGACCCGTCATGCAGACAGAGCCCCACCTGTTTTGAGCCCCACATTTTTTGGGTGGGAGGCTTTCCTGTTTTGCATGTTATTTTGGCATTAATAGGTGTCACATATCAGTTTGCAAACAATGTAAAAACAAATATATCATTGAGTTAATAAAGCCGCATACAAACATGGTCTCTTTTTTGTTTTCTTGAGTAAGGCAGCTCCAAAATGCAAGTGTTTCAGCCTAGTTCAGTGCTTTCTGTGTTGGTGGGGCAAGCCGGCAGAAAATATGGAGCATTGCGCCGTGATTGGCTCAGTGTTCTGTCACTCATGGGGACACTACTTCACCGCCAAGGGTAGAGATAGAAATTTCAAGCCCCTTGGGTGCTGCCATAGAGTTACATTAGAAGTGCACATCCAAGAAGGCTCAAGGTCATTGGCCACAGATAAAGTGATGTCAAATCATGTTATATCTACAGTAGCTTTGATTGGACATCATACTTTCAAAATCTTAGCTAGCAGTCATCATCATGAATCAAGTTGACAATCTACTGGCAAATTATTTTTAATCCTTGTCATGTGGAGATAAATAATGAAGAGAAATTATAGATAAAACGTATCAGTGCTCATCGGCCATTGAACAAACATTACACCACAAGTTGGAAATAGTAAATTCAACAATGAGTGGGTTGGAAGGAATCAGTGGCTAACTGCAAGCATTGAAAAGCAATCATTAGCCTGCTATTCAGTGGACTGTCTGTATGGTCGCAAGTCCAAGATTAAGGGTCTCCTTTCCTAGTTAAAAATTATAAGCATTCAACATTGGCCATGCTGTCAATAAAGCATGATTTTTGCCTCGCTCAAAACAACTGTTAACTCGGAACTGAAAAATCTGACTTTAGTGAGTTCAAGACAACTGGGAACTCGGGAAAAACGAGCTACGACTAGGAAAATACATTTTGAACTTTCATCCAACTCGGAATTGTAAATCCGGAACTCTGACCTCTTTCTAGAACTACGGCCTGAAGATCACTGACGTCATCATGATTCAGCCTTGTTTTTTTCAGAGTGCCCAAATCCAGAGATTGCCAGACTTTGATGACAAAGTTTGATGACACAATTTGCTGACGAAGGACCGCCTTGCCCCCTAACCTGTTCAAGTGAGCACAGCACAACAAGGTGAGTCCAAAAATGTATTCTATGCTGCTATATAAATGATGTAATATGCTAGGGAGATATGTATACTGTAGCTAAGAAAGTAATACTAAGGGTATGTTGTGTAGTAAGCTGTTCGTATCACATGTGCCTAATAATTTGGTCTATTTTCACCTCTTAATTTTGTCTACTGTTCTGACTTGGTGGGGCGCATGTGGCCTATAACCTGTTTTTGAGAAATGTAATCATCGAATATTGTAAGAGCTTTCATTGTCTGCTTATATGCCCCCTTTATTTATCCTAAAGTTCTGACTTGGTGTACCGGGAGTACATTGTAAGAATGGCCCATGTTCTGAATTCTGTCACTGTACACTTCAAAAGTGCTGAACAAATAGTTATATTGAGTACGTCCGTCCTAGCTCGCTCATTAATGTCTTAATCTAAATTACGGATTGCCTCTTATGTGCTTGTCGTCCCCTTATGCCATAGTTTGTACATTTCAATTGTCAGTAGAAACCACATATTTTTAAGCAAGTCAGCCATATCAACTATGTTTTTTTAAAGGCAGTAAATGAGGCCGAATGAACTGTTTCTCTGCCAGACAAGGCTCTGCCGCTGATAGCCAGGTGTAGCAGTGGTAAGATGTTGAGACTGCTGTTGGGACAGCTTTATGTAGGCCCTAACAGTTTGTCGACACAGTTTATCACCGTTATAGTGCAATGAATGTATTGTTTAGTGTTGCGTTGTGTAGTGGCTTTGCTGGCATGCATCCCATATATTTTTCAGCCTCACCAAGATGTACATGCTAAAATCACTCCTGTCCTTCCATGACAGGGCTATTAAGACATAAGACTCTGATTAACAGTATAGTTACACCATATTATATTTATATGGTGTACTGGCACCATTCTCTCAAAATACCATCTTCCCTACAACTTCATATCTTAACTTTAATACAGTTTAGGATCCCTGAGGTCTAGCTAACACCAGCTCTAGCCACTCTTCAGCACTCCCCGGAAGTTCTGTTCTAGTAAATATAGATGTCCATTACATCAATCATTCACTAGAATGATCTAGACTAGTGTTGTTCTCTAAAGCATCAAACACTACAGACTAGCCTATATCTCATCCTTATCCAATTTCAAATGTTTTAACAATCTTTATTCAACAACTCTATTAAAACCCTTTACAGATTTTGTACTCCTTGGAAAGAAAAACCTCATGATTTCATACGCCTCTAGCCTGAATCTATGAAAGAGAGAGAGAGAGACAGAGAGTGAGAGACAGAGAGAGAGAGAGGGAGAGAGAGAGAGAGAGGGAGAGAGACAAAAAGACAGACAGAGAAAGAGAGATATGACATTTGAAATGTCTTTCTTCTTTTGGAACTTTTGTGAGTGTAATGTTTACTGTTCATTTTTTATTGTTTATTTCACTTTTGTTTATTATCTATTTAAATTGCTTTGGCAATGTTAACATATGTTTCACATGCCAATAAAGCCCCATAAATTGAATTGGGTGGGAAAGAGAGCGAGAGATTCCAGTGTGAGAGGTCAACTCCAGTACCAGGGGGCCCATTCCCAGAAAGGCATAACAACAGAGCCTGTTCATCCTCCTAGTCTCACAATCCACCCCGTCTCCTCATCATTCCTTCACCCAGTGTCTCACTCACCTCATCCCCTCCAAACACCCCACCTCCTCAATTCCATTCCACTGCAACCAGCCACTCCAAGCCCCTTATCTCCTCACCCATTCCCCTTCATCATCCCGTCCCCCCCTCACTCTCTCCCTCTCCTCCTCTCTCCCCTCATCCATAGAGTGTCGGCCCCATGAACCATCAGTCTTCTCCCTCCATTAGCACTGACACAGTGATAATCAGACAGACAAAATGAGGAAAGTAACGCAGTCTTATAAATGACTGTGCTCATAGTCTCTATCTATCTCTCAATTCAAAGGGCTTTATTGGCATGGGAAACATATGTTTACATTGCCAAAGCAACTGAAATTAACAATAAACAAAAGGAAAATGAACAGTAAATGAACAGTAAACACTCATAAAAGTTTTAAAAGACATTTGAAATGTTATATTATTGTAACAGTGTTGTAACAATGTGAAAGTAGTTGAAGTATGAAAGGGAAATAATAAACAGTTGGTGTTTGTGCTCCCTGTTTGGGTTCTCTCTCTCTCTCTCTGACAGTTCGGCATATCAATTTCTACCTCTCCCTCCTTCCCTCTCAACCCCCTTACCTCTCCACCTCCCCCCTCCCTCCCCACAACCTCCGTCCTGCCCTCTCACCTTCACCTCTCTCCACCTCCGTCCTTTCCTCTCCACCTCTCCTTCACTCCTCCCTACCCTTCCCTCTTCCCTTCCCTCTCCCCTTCCCTCTCCCTACCCTTACCTCCTTCCTTCTCCACCTTTCCCTCCTTCCCTTCCCTCTCCCCTTCCCTCTCCCTACCCTTACCTCCTTCCTTCTCCACCTTTCCCTCCTTCCCTTCCCCTCCCTTCTTCCCTCTCTACCTCTCCTTCACTCCTCCCTACCCTTCCCTCTCTACCTCTCCTTCACTCCTCACTACCCTTCCCTCTCTACCTCTCCTTCACTCCTCCCTACCCTTCCCTCTCTACCTCTCCTTCACTCCTCCCTACCCTTCCCTCTCTACCTCTCCTTCACTCCTCCCTACCCTTCCCTCTCTACCTCTCCTTCACTCCTCCCTACCCTTCCCTCTCTACCTCTCCTTCACTCCTCACTACCCTTCCCTCTCTACCTCTCCTTCACTCCTCCCTACCCTTCCCTCTCTACCTCTCCTTCACTCCTCACTACCCTTCCCTCTCTACCTCTCCCTCCATCTCCCCTTGTGTGGTTTTCTCTCCCTTTTCCTCTAATTCCTGTCCTCTACCTCTCTCCACACAGTGCACCTTGACATACAGACTGAAATGGGGAACAGCTCTGAAGCACACACACACTGCTGACCTGTGACCTGCCACCTGACCATGTGTCCAAGACCAACAAAGCAGGCTGTATTGAAAGTGACTATACTTTGTGTATGGGTGTGTGTTTTGGACCTGCATGCTGCATAAACCTTGTTTCAAATCTCTCAATTAAATTCAAGGGCTTTATTGGCATGGGAAACATATGTTTTCTCTCTCTCTCTTTCTCTTTCTCTCCCTCTCTAGTATCTTCTGAGCTTACCATAATTAGGTGTAAAATCCACACAGAGCTGTCATTTACACCTACTAGAACCAGTCTTCACTGACATTGTACAAGCCATGAGATCACGTTGTCATAGATACGGTATGGATGTTGCACAATATAGCTGCCTGAAAAGGATCAAATGATAGCTTTCTGAAACTCATTAGGGCTTTTTGAATATTGACAAATTGCAAATAAGTACAAAATTAGATTTCAACACCTGTTGTTCATTTAATTTGGCTACCTAGTTTTTACACCAATGTGCACACTGTCCACAAAATGAGGTGGAGACTGAGCTGCACTTCCTGATCTCCTGACAAATGTATGACCATATTAGAGACACATATTTCCCTCAGATTACACAGTCTCACAAAGAATTCGAAAACAAATCCAGTTTTGATAAACTCCCATTTCTATTAGGTGAAATACCACAGTGTGTCATCACAGAAGCAATATTTGTGACCCGTTGCCACAAGAAAAGGGCAACCAGTGAAGCACAAACACCATTGTAAATACAACCCATATTTGTTTATTTATTTTCTCTTTTGTACTTATTATTACAACACTGTATATAGGCCATAATATGACATTTGAAATGTCTCTATTCTTTTGAAACTTTTGCGAGTGTAATGTTTACTGTTAATTTCTGAATTTTTATTTAACTTTTGTTTCTGATCTATTTCCCTTGCTTTGGCAATGTAAACATGTGTTTCCCATGCCTATAAAGCCCCTTTGAATTGAATTGAGCAGAAGAGAGAGAGGTCTAATTGTGGTTGTACAGAGGTTTGTAAACAGGCTTTGCCAAACAGACAGAACGCGTCAACATGAAAGACAACACTGACTGGTCAGTCAAACATATGTGTAAGACCACCAGGCAAATGTTTGAGCAAGCCGATGTTTATTGGACATCGCCTCTGAAGCTTTGTGACAAAGCCAATAGATAGTTTACCAAGGCCTGCATTTGAAAGCTTTGACTTCTACACCAATCACCACATGAATGAAACAGGCACGGTATGTAGGCCTAGACTTGAACATCCTCTAGTACCGAAGACAACATTCTCTTTTTGTTGGATAATGTTATCTCACAAAAAAATGATATGGTAGGCCAGGCCTATTTCTTATCATGTTAATAGACCTACTGAGTAATAAACCTCTAAATACAGTAGAGGACCAATAGCCTAACTGCATCATATAATATTGAATATAATAAAACAACCTTAGGCTATCTTTTCTACAGGGACTATGAGAAATACATGCTCAATCTCAATGTTGCTCTTCACGTGTCCAGTGCAATAAGCTTTGAAAATAGTATAAATTCTTCAGGAACATCGCAACAAAAAAAAGGCGGATCCGAAGACAGGATCAGATCACATGTCATTCACATTTTCTCAGGCTTTTATTTTCATTATCTTACACATTTTCTCTCTCGAGGCTGCTAAGTGCTGTGTAAACAAAGCATTTCCCAAAGAGTCCCTAGAAATTCGGGTGAATGGGGACTCAAGTCCATACTTAACAATACTTAAACCCATTATGGAGTTTGATAATTTCTCATTAAATAAAATCCTAATTTATTGTGTGCCAAGATGGCAATGAGCATTCCATTATTTATTGTTGCACGGGCAGCATGTTTTCTCAGACGTCAATAAAAATAAACACATTAAAACAACTATAAATAGTGACGTTAGAATAATCATTCGTGTACATACCGACTGCTTTGATGACAAACCCTTTGGGTGACCTCAGCGCTCGGCGCATCCAAGCTTCCCTCAGCACCTCTAGGTTGTTGGCATTCCCATGGACGAACAATACCAAATTCTCCATCCATCCTTGAAAGTAAACTTCAGCTATAGCTTTCACAAGTCTTTTATTCCAAAAACTGCGCAGATTTTGCGCTTTAAAATCGGCAAAAATCTCCTGGCCGCTTGCAGCCTTGTATTTCTCTCCACCGGTGGCTCTCGAGCTCTCCTCGTCCTTGCCGAAGACCAGCGCGAGCGAGGCGGTCGACAGTTGGACGACCCGTTGTTGTGACATTTTCGTTATCTCGGATTTGCGCGATTCCAGGTGAGAAATATCATGCTACAGACACTATCAAAAAATTGAAGCTCTTCTTCCAACTCGTAAAGTGATGCTATTCCACCATACTCTCATTGGAACGCTAGAATTTGTAAAACATTCCGACAGTGGCTGTGAGCTGTGCCCGTAATTTAGCGGAGCGCAGACTGGGGTAGTTTCTCCTGCTTCCAAGGTAACCAGCGGTGACACTGGCAGAGGAGGCGGAGGGATGCTGATAATCAGCTAGTTGTGACAGGGCCAGTGGCGACCCGTCATTCAAGGCAGGCAACACATATTTAGCATTAATAGGTGTCACATATCATTTTTCAAACAATGTCAAAAAATAAATATATATCACTGAGTTAATAAAGCCGCATACCTACATTCTCTTTTTTTGTTTTCTTGAGTAAGGCAGCTCCAAAATGCAGGTGTTTCAGCTTAGCTCAGTGCTTTCTGTGGCGGTGGGGCAAGCCAGCAGAAAAAATTGAGCGTTGCGCTGTGATTGGCTCAGTGTTCTGTCACGCATGGGGACACTACGTCACCGCCAAGTCTACGGGTAGGGCTAGACAATTCTAGACCCTTGGTTGCTGCCATAGAGTTACATTAGAAGTGCCCATCCAAGAAGGCTCAAGGTCACTGTCCACAGATATGTGATTTTTTTGTCATTTTATCTACAGTAGCTTTGATTGGACATCATACTTTCAAAATCTTAGCTAGTGTAGCCGATGTGAAATGGCTAGCTAGTGGCGTTTCAATCAGTGACGTAACTTGCTCTTAGACCTTGAAGTAGTGGTTCCCCTTGCTCTGCAAGGGCCGCGGCTTTTGTGGAGCGATGGGTAACGATGCTTCGAGGGTGACTGTTGACGTGTGCAGAGTGTCCCTGGTTCGCGCCCAGGGTGGGGCGAGGGGACGGACGTAAAGTCTATACTGTTACATCATGAATCATGTGGACAATATACTGGCATCATTTTTAATCCTTGTCATATGAAGAGAAATTATAGATAAAACATATCGGTGCTCATCGGCCATTGGACATAAACATTACAAAACAAGTTAGAAATCGCAAATTCAACAATGAGTGGTTTGGAAGGAATCAGTGACTGTGGCTAACTGCAAGCAAAGCAATCACTAGCCTGCTATTCAGTGGAGTGGCTGTGTGGTCCCAACTCTGGGATTAAGGGGCTCTTTTCCAAGTTTAAAATGATAAACATTCAACATTGGCCATGCTGTTAATGAAGCATGATTTGTGCCGTGCTGAAAACATCTTAACTCGGAACTGCAAAATCTGACTTCAGTGAGTTCAATACAACTGGGACGTTTTAAACGGTCATCCAACTCGGAATTGTAAATCCGGCCTCTTTCTAGAGCTACGACCTGAAGATCAATGACGTCATCATGATTCAAGTTCCCAGTTGTTTTGAAAGCACCATAAATCCAAAGAATGCCAGACTTTGATGACATAATTTGCCCATGAAGTACCGCAGGGCAACCTTCTTATTCAAGTGAGCACGGCACAACATGGTGAGTCCAAAAATGTATGCATAAATGATGTAATATGCTAGGGAGATATGCATACCATAGCTAAGAAAGTAATACTAAATGTATGTTGTGTAGTAAGTTGTTAGTAGCCCATGTGCCTCACCCTATTAATATTGTCTATTTACCCCTCTTAATATGGCCTACTGTTCTGACTTGGTGGTGCACATGAAGCCTAGAGAAATGTAATCATCGAATATGGTAAGAGCTTTCATTGTCTGCTTATATGCCCCCTTTATTTATCCTAAAGTTATGACTTGGTGTATAGGGAGAACACTGTAAGAACGGCCAATGTTCTGAATTCTGTTGCTGTACATTTCAAAAGTGCTGAACAAATAGTTATAATAACTACGTCCGTCGTCGCTCGCTCATTAATGTCTTAATCGAAATGACGGATTTCCTCTTATCCGCCTGTCGGCCCCTTATGCCATAGTTTGTACATCTCAATTGTCATTAGAAACCACATTAGTTTAAGCAAGTCAGCCATATCAGCTATGTTTTTTTTTAAAGGCAGTAAATGAGGCTGAATTAACTGTTTCTCTGCCAGACAAGGCTCCGCTGATAGCCAGCTTTATGTAGGCCATAACAGTTTGTCACCATTATAGTGCAATTAATGTATTGTTTAGTGTTGTGGCATTCATCCCACTTCTTCTTTTTTTTGCCCCACCAAGATGTACATGCAAAAATTGCCAATGGCCAGGGCCAATAAAATGAGTCTCAGGTTGGCTATTGAATAGGCCCTTGCTATCCAGGATCCTTGGGAGTTGGGACATCCCTACCTCATTGAAGTTAAAATGGTTAAAGTAAGGGTTAGGGTGGGATTTAGGGGCAAGGATGTCCCAACGATTGACTATATCACTGTCCCTATTGAATAGCCATTCAACTGGAACCTGACAGACAGCTCAACTGTTACCTATAGGCCTAATACAGTCACATTGCCATTCAAGCATAATAATGTGCGTATAATGCGTGGCTATTCTTACACGCCAACAGCACAAAAACCCAATTAAACTTGCCATGTTGTATATAATAAATAAACCATTTCATTATTTCACACGTATTACATAATAACACATGTAGACTATGTCTATTTAAATAGGGCTGGTATCAAAATGATATTCTGGATGACATTGAAATACACATGGGCCAACCAAGGGGTTTTTCTGAAGTCAATATCCAACAGTTCTTAGTTGGTATGTAGAAATTAGACAGGCCTTGCCATTTCATTCTGTAGGCTCCATAATTAGATCATCAATGTAAGACTTTATGCAAGAACAAATATGTGCAAATGCCCTTGCTCACAGAAAACACAAGACAGATATTGTCTGTTGAGTATACATCAGTAGTAGCAGGTTAGGGTTTGGAATCAGACCAGCTCCAAGGATCCTGTTCAAGGTTTCTCTTATAAATGCTTCCTACGTCAGAAAAGCACACGGGATAGCTCATAGAGCCTGGTTTGAAAGCAACTTTTGTTGAGGGCTAGGGTCTTTTAAATGAGGGCACCTCTTTCCTCTCTCACTAGACTGTGTTGCTCTGGGTTACTTCTTCGAACAGCCAAATAACTTGATGCCAATAAGAACATTTTAGCAAAAGGTTGCCATAGGTCTCTAGTTGTGGTACATGGAATTGACATGCAATTCCACAGGAAAAACATACACTCCAACACTGGCTCTAAAGAAGGTTTGGTAACCAGTAACCACTGCCCTTTATAGATAGGTAGCTATAACGAGAACCATTCCCTCCCATAGGTTTTTACTACAGACACCTCATTACACTAGGCTTTTTCTGCAGCCATAACAGACAGACACAGACAGGACAGACAGATACATCATTACACTAGGCTTTTTCTGCAGCCATAACAGACAGGACAGACAGACACCTCATTACACTAGGCTTTTTCTGCAGCCATAACAGACAGGACAGACAGACACCTCATTACACCAGGCTTTTTCTGCAGCCATAACAGACAGACACCTCATTACACCAGGCTTTTTCTGCAGCCATAACAGACAGACACCTCATTACACCAGGCTTTTTCTGCAGCCATAACAGACGGACGGGACGGGACAGACAGACAGACAGACAGACAGACAGACAGACAGACAGACAGACAGACAGACAGACAGACAGACAGACAGACAGACAGACAGCTCATATATCATAGTCTCAGAGAGCCCCTCAGGTCTATAGTTTCAGGGGCACTCAGAGCCCTGTACAAGTCGAGGGGCCACCCTGACTCCTTGTGGTATTAAGCCCAGTGCTTGAACAGGATATTGCGTTTCCTCTCAACATGAAAATAATACATCACCCAGACTACATGATGAATTATGTGCTGTGTTCAACCGGTGGTGGAGGAAGGGGGGGGGGGGGGGGGGGGGGGGGCAGAAGAGTGGAAGTCTGTTATTCACTTGGTATTGACGTGGTTAGATGTAATTAGAAAGTAATTACCTAATGAGAAGGGGAGGGGTCTGTTATTCACTTGGTATTGAAGTGGTTAGATGTAATTAGAAAGTAAATACCTAATGAGAAGGGGAGGGGTCTGTTATTCACTTGGTATTGATGTGGTTAGATGTAATTACAAAGTAATTACCTAATGAGAAGGGGAGGGGTCTATTATTCACTTGGTATTGATGTGGTTAGATGTAATTAGAAAGTAATTACCTAATGAGAAGGGGAGGGGTCTGTTATTCACTTGGTATTGATGTGGTTAGAAAGTAATTACCTATTGAGAAGGGGAGGGGTCTGTTATTCACTTGGTATTGATGTGGTTAGATGTAATTAGAAAGTAATTACCTAATGAGAAGGGGAGGGGTCTGTTATTCACTTGGTATTGATGTGGTTAGATGTAATTAGAAAGTAATTACCTAATGAGAAGGGGAGGGGTCTGTTATTCACTTGGTATTGATGTGGTTAGATGTAATTAGAAAGTAATTACCTAATGAGAAGGGGAGGGGTCTGTTATTCACTTGGTATTGATGTGGTTAGATGTAATTAGAAAGTAATTACCTAATGATTACCCTTTCATTTCTATTGGGACATCTAAAAACAAGTAGCATTACCATTTGGTAACAGATAGTTACCAATTACCCGGAATTCTTTGAAGTAACTAATTCACTGCTACCAGATCATTTTAGAAAACAGCATGCAAATACCAGCTGAATAGGAATGTTAATTGAAACCATATTTTCCCCTCAATCATTAACCCATGATTCAGTATCTGAAATGCTTCTCTGGCTAACCCAGTATGAAACATAAACACTTTCTTTGCATTGCACTGACATAACGTGTTTTTCTTTTTTTTTTTACAGCAATATCACCAATGTCCATCCAATTCAATAGAATCCCTGATGGACAATTATTGTGTAGCGTGAATGTTGATGTTGAATTCCCTGATAAAGATAGTTGACAGACTGGGGGTAACTTTGTGGGAAGGTAACAATGGTAGTTGGAAGCCCCTCCTGATTCTTATTTAGAAGTACCGGTGGAACTAATTATCGACGCATACTTCAAGTTACTAGAATGAAATACTACGTGGGCGCGTGCGTCATTGTGTGTGCGCATGTGCGTGCGCCAGTGTGTGCATGTGTGTGCGTGCGTGAATCTGAAACAATTTCACCTGAGTCAGTGCCAGTTGTCTCTCCAGGTTTGTGCATGTCAGATATCCCAGATTATATTATAGCCTACTGTATGTTTTCAACCAGATATGTCAATGAAGTGAATGTTTAACCACAATGTCTGAATTTCCCCCTGCATGCCAATACATCGGTTACCACTACAGCTGCTCTGGCTTTGGGAAAGATTCAGACTAAACCCCAGAAAGGATTTCCTGAATCCCTCCCTGACCCGATTCATTCCAAAACCATCGCCTATCCCTCCCTGACCCGATTCATTCCAAAACCATCGCCTATCCCTCCCTGACCCGATTCATTCCAAAACCATCGCCTATCCCTCCCTGACCCGATTCATTCCAAAACCATCGCCTATCCCTCCCTGACCCGATTCATTCCAAAACCATCGCCTATCCCTCCCTGACCCGATTCATTCCAAAACCACAGCAGGATCATCACATATGGAACTACCTCCCACAAAACCATAGCAATATGGAGACACTCAATTGCGAGTTAAGCTGAAATGCTACCCAGAGCATTCATTTTGGCCAGAGATACTTGAGTCCGTAGAAAAGTAGAGCACGACATAGGAAACAGGGAGCCATTTGGCACAATGCCAACCTATTTATTGTTCATTGGACTCCTTCATTCCAAATCTCTTCATTGCTGGTTGGGTTGTCTCAATATGAATCAGGATTGACCCAGCCCTTGTCGTGGGCAGTGACCTGGATGGAAGGGAGCTGTCAGAATCGGAATGTTGGAGTTAATTGGAAGGGGCCATAGAAGAGAGGGGTCAGGCCAGAAGAGGTCAGGGTGAGGGTTAGAATGTCTGGTCTGAGAAATCCATTCTCCTGCCTGCCAGAGACCACGATAGACAGCAAGATGTCTGTCTGTGGGGCTGGAGTTTTTCCTGGTCAGGACACGGGGTCAGTGTCCCTTGACTCTCTTTCCCTTCACAACCAGTCAGAACAGAGATTCCAAATGCAGAACATTATTAACATGAGACCACAGGCATATACCTTTGTAATAGTGACCAGATAATAACACCCTTTAGTGGCCTATATCCTTCCAGATGGGTTCTATACATGTGTAGACGGACTCCCTGTGGAGAAAATGACCTGAATTCATGGTCTTTACAGGCTGGACACAACACTGCAAGGCTGGTGGGGGATCAGTAATGTATACAGTTTATTGTTTTCATGTAAGAAACGTTGTTAGTCATCACCACATACATCAGACAGAGTTGACTGGATTATTACGTAGAATCGTCCCTCAATTAGTATAGAAAAGTCTTTCACATTCACGTCATACTAAAGTCTTTTCATTACGCCTTTGCATTTCCAGTCTTCTTCATGTAGAATATTGGATTCCATATGTCAGTGTTTAGACTGTTGTCTGATGTATCAGCATGAGGAGAGGTGGTCTCCCAACCCACAGGCATTCTCTATTCTAATTACTGTTCTATTCTAATTACTGTTCTATTCTAATTACTGTTCTATTCTAATTACTGTTCTATTCTAATTACTGTTCTATTCTTATTACTGTTCTATTGTTATAACTGTTCTATTCTAATTACTGTTCTATTCTAATTACTGTTCTATTGTTATAACTGTTCTATTCTAATTACTTTTCTATTGTTATAACTGTTCTATTCTAATTACTGTTCTATTCTTATTACTGTTCTATTCTTATTACTGTTCTATTCTTATTACTGTTCTATTCTAATTACTGTTCTATTCTAATTACTGTTCTAATTACTGTTCTATTCTAATTACTGTTCTATTCTAATTACTGTTCTATTCTAATTACTGTTCTATTCTTATTACTGTTCTATTCTAATTACTGTTCTATTCTAATTACTGTTCTATTCTTATTACTGTTCTATTCTAATTACTGTTCTATTCTTATTACTGTTCTATTCTAATTACTGTTCTATTCTTATTACTGTTCTATTCTAATTACTGTTCTATTCTAATTACTGTTCTATTCTAATTACTGTTCTATTCTAATTACTGTTCTATTCTAATTACTGTTCTATTGTTATAACTGTTCTATTCTAATAACTGTTCTATTGTTATAACTGTTCTATTCTAATTACTGTTCTATTCTAATTACTGTTCTATTCTAATTACTGTTCTATTCTAATTACTGTTCTATTGTTATAACTGTTCTATTCTAATTACTGTTCTATTCTAATTACTGTTCTATTCTAATTACTGTTCTATTCTAATTACTGTTCTATTGTTATAACTGTTCTATTCTAATTACTGTTCTATTCTAATTACTGTTCTATTCTTATTACTGTTCTATTCTTATTACTGTTCTATTCTTATTACTGTTCTATTCTAATTACTGTTCTATTCTAATTACTTTTCTATTCTTATTACTGTTCTATTCTTATTTCTTATGAAAGATTACTCCTCCAGCCCACTCCCTCTGCTACCAAGATCAAAGCAGCCTGGACCTGGTTCCTATTCAATCCTAACGGTGTGTATTGATGTTCATAAGACAGAAACAAGAGCATGCCCGAGTGATTTAGCAGGAAAAAAATCTATTCACTTCCTAATTCAAGTCTGGATTAGGCTTTGTTTCATTTTATCACACACACAAGGTGCAGACAGCCACAGACAGGTCGTAAAACTTGATTGCTGAAGTCAGATCCTAAATTGGGTCTTGTTTTAATAACTTGTGGATAGAAGGTTTCCAAAACAGCACTTAACTCTGAGCATTGTGTTCTCCCTGCTTTTAGATTCTCCAGGGTGGTTTTTACACATCAAAGAAAATACATGGGGATATATGGCCCATTGAGGAAATCAATCTCACTGAAAAATCTATTTCAGCCAAGTCTCATTAAGAAAAGGAATGTGATGGTCACGTCGATGCGTGTTGAGGGATTTGTGTGTTTGTGTATGTGTGTGCGTGAGAAAGGAAGATTCAGGAAGGTCCATACTGAGCAGAAGGCAAGAAGCCAGGAATTCTCTTAGAACTGTTAAGTTAACAACGTTCCCTGAGAAAAGCTACAAACTTCCAGTCAGATTCCTGTCATTATTCCCATCAGATTCCCGTCAGTATTCCCAACAATCTGTACAGTCACTCACCTAAAGGGCCATACCATCGCCGACTCCTATGCACACAGCTCACACACAGCTCAGAGCCTAGTGCGAGGTGTCCACAGCTCAGAGCCTAGTGCGAGGTGTCCACAGCTCAGAGCCTAGTGCGAGGTGTCCACAGCTCAGAGCCTAGTGCGAGGTGTCCACAGGTGGGTGGGTCTCCTTCCTCTCATTGCCATGGGCAGCAGTGTGCACTGAAACTATCAACGTGGACAGAAACCACCATTGTGGAGCTCACAGCACAGGTGCACTGTCAGGTGTTGCAGTGCAGACAATAAAATGTGATTTTACAATGTCTAGTTACTCAGTGTTATCAAGTTGTCCTCTGGTAGTCTGTACTGTGCTACAGTACTCAAATCAAATTTATTTCATAACGCACTTTTTACATCAGCAGTTGTCACAAGCTGCTTATACAAAAAACCCAAACAGCAAGCAATGCAGATAAAGAAGCAGAGGTGGTAGGAAAAACTCTTTAGAAAGGCAGGAACCTAGGAAGAAACGTAGAGAGGAACCAGGCTCCAAGGGGTGGCCAGTCTAGTCGAAAGGGTTTGAACGATACACTGATTCTTTGGATTAGTGACATAAAGCAGAACAGGAGGAGTCAATATGTGGAATCACAGTGATACGGTAACAGGAGGAGTCAATATGTGGAATCACAGTGATACGGTAACAGGAGGAGTCAATATGTGGAATCACAGTGATACGGTAACAGGAGGAGTCAATATGTGGAATCACAGTGACATGGTAACAGGAGGAGTCAATATGTGGAATCACAGTGACATGGTAACAGGAGGAGTCAATATGTGGAATCACAGTGACATGGTAACATGAGGAGTCAATATGTGGAATCACAGTGACATGGTAACAGGAGGAGTCAATATGTGGAATCACAGTGATACGGTAACAGGAGGAGTCAATATGTGGAATCACAGTGACATGGTAACAGGAGGAGTCAATATGTGGAATCACAGTGACATGGTAACAGGAGGAGTCAATATGTGGAATCACAGTGATACGGTAACAGGAGGAGTCAATATGTGGAATCACAGTGACATGGTAACAGGAGGAGTCAATATGTGGAATCACAGTGATATGGTAACATGAGGAGTCAATATGTGGAATCACAGTGACATGGTCACAGGAGGATTCAATATGTGGAATCACAGTGACATGGTAACATGAGGAGTCAATATGTGGAATCACAGTGACATGGTAACAGGAGGATTCAATATGTGGAATCACAGTGGCATGGTAACATGAGGAGTCAATATGTGGAATCACAGTGACATGGTAACAGGAGGAGTCAATATGTGGAATCACAGTGACATGGTAACAGGAGGAGTCAATATGTGGAATCACAGTGACATGGTAACATGAGGAGTCAATATGTGGAATCACAGTGACATGGTAACATGAGGAGTCAATATGTGGAATCACAGTGACATGGTAACATGAGGAGTCAATATGTGGAATCACAGTGACATGGTAACATGAGGAGTCAATGTGGAATCACAGTGACATGGTAACATGAGGAGTCAATATGTGGAATCACAGTGACATGGTAACATGAGGAGTCAATATGTGGAATCACAGTGACATGGTAACATGAGGAGTCAATATGTGGAATCACAGTGACATGGTAACATGAGGAGTCAATATGTGGAATCACAGTGACATGGTAACATGAGGAGTCAATATGTGGAATCACAGTGACATGGTAACAGGAGGAGTCAATGTGGAATCACAGTGACGTGGTAACATGAGGAGTCAATATGTGGAATCACAGTGACATGGTAACATGAGGAGTCAATATGTGGAATCACAGTGACATGGTAACATGAGGAGTCAATATGTGGAATCACAGTGACATGGTAACAGGAGGAGTCAATGTGGAATCACAGTGACATGGTAACAGGAGTAGTCAATATGTGGAATCACAGTGACATTGTAACATGAGGAGTCAATATGTGGAATCACAGTGACATGGTAACATGAGGAGTCAATATGTGGAATCACAGTGACATGGTAACAGGAGGAGTCAATGTGGAATCACAGTGACATGGTAACAGGAGTAGTCAATATGTGGAATCACAGTGACATTGTAACATGAGGAGTCAATATGTGGAATCACAGTGACATGGTAACAGGAGGAGTCAATATGTGGAATCACAGTGACATGGTAACAGGAGGAGTCAATATGTGGAATCACAGTGACATGGTAACATGAGGAGTCAATATGTGGAATCACAGTGACATGGTAACATGAGGAGTCAATATGTGGAATCAGTGACATGGTAACATGAGGAGTCAATATGTGGAATCACAGTGACATGGTAACATGAGGAGTCAATATGTGGAATCACAGTGACATTCACACGTGGTCCTTCTGACAATGTGTACTGGGAAAGAAAACATTTTATACATTTAAAAAATATATACATCCGTCTCAGTATAACTGAAACCTGAAGACATCTGAGTGATTGGCTAACTACACAAAGATGAGCTGGGAATCAGCCCTGAGTAGATCTGTTCTCCATTACATGCAATCTACATCACCTGTCACCATGTTACCACAGAGCTGACTGCAGAGCCTTAACTACATTACAGCCCAGGTCTAAATGACTGTTACAGGCTTTTGGTTTATTCATTTAGTTCAAGGTTGGACTTTTAGCAGGTTAGCAGAGTAGGGCGCACCGACTGGTGTCACCTCATTAGTCAGTATGTGTTACAGCTCTGCTGGCTTGACCATCTCGTTAGTCGGAAGGTGTTTTACCTGTGCTAGCCCAGGTGATATTTAAGAGTGGCTGGCCCAGTGCTTCAGTTGTCTTGAGAGATGTGGAGGGCCAATAGTTTTAGTTGGCTCTCCCTATTTGATTTCTAGAAAAACGTCCATCTCATCTTCCCGTTTTGCTCTGCTTCCTGTCTAAGTTTGGTGTGAGTTTTTCTTTTGTTTGCCTCTTAGTAGGCGCTCATGGTGGGTGTCTTTCAGGGTACAGTTATTATTGCTAGTCAACTTTCAGTAGACACCCACATGAGTGTCTTTCAGAACCCCTCCTAAAATCCCACCTGTTTTGTTTTAGTTGTTGTGACTCTTTGTTAGTTTCCCTTTCTGTTTGAGCGACATTTTTCTTGCTGGGGAACGTAACAATGACCAATGCTTTGTACAACCGGAGCCTGAAAACTGCTGTGGCAGAGCAACATCAAACATCAGCCACGAGGTTCAATAAGGGAGAAACACACACACACATCCTGACACACACTATGATCGGCAGAGAAGAGAACCTTCCCACTTTTCCCAGTGACCCCTGCGCCAAGGTGAACTGAAGCATACAGGAAATACCTCGCTGCGACTTTCTGGTTCGGGTTTAGAGCCTTACACTTCAATGTCGGAGAGGGAGGGACAGGGGGCGAGAAGGAGAGAGAGAAGAGAGAGAGGTGTATTTGCATTATTATAACAGCTGATAGAATGATAGAAGACAAGTGAAATCTGAAAAGATGACTGAGCTGCAGGTTGTTTTTAATCTGTAGAGGCTAGTGGCAAGATGATGCGGCTTTAAGATTTGTGAATGACTAACAACTGGCGTGAACGGAAATGTGTTTTCCTGCGTTTGTTCTCGTAAATGTTGCTTGCTGTATGTTTTGACCCGCTTGCATGCAAACCACAACTAAGACAAAGCCAGCTATGTAGTTTCACAATGGAGATGTTTGTTTTTTCACATTGCAGGCTAGTACTGGCTCACTGTATGATTATGTTATTGACTGAAACGCTTTCCTTCAGGCCAGCTTACTGCAGCGCAATTAAACCAACATCTGCTTTTGCCCCAAAGTGTCAAACACAGATGAATGCTAAGCTTTATGTGCATATTGTCTGTGAAATCTGAAACACGCTATTAAATCCACTACTAGTGCTTTATGTCAGGTTTGACTGAGTTCATTTTGAAGGAGATTATAACATGTCAATTGTGGATAAGAAATGTTTTGCCACCTCAATGTCTATGTTTAGTAAATGGTCCATATCTATAGCAATGCAGGCACACAGAGAATGAAGTCACTCCTGTGTAGGCTGCTTGTTATTTAGGTAGAGGTCGCCCAGACGACAACTCAGGGGCGTTCCGACATTCCCAGTGGGATTCTACGCCCCCAGAGGGAATGTTGTCAAAAGCAGCGGTGAAACGTTCTCACACTGTAACCCAGTATTGCCAGGTCCTCCAGGCCAGGAAAGAGCATCATTTCCTCAACAACCACACCACTCTGTCCCGCTCAGGAGAAACCAGGGGTGCCGGATCGGCTACGGAGGCGCTGAACATAAAGCCCTTATACATAAGGGTGTGTGCATGTGTGCGTGCATGTGTGCAGGGGGCCTTGGGTGTCGATAGGACAGGGAGAGGCCAGGGAGGACTAAATCAATGGGACCACTCATGTATCAATTACTTAAAGTATCAAACAGCACTGAAGTGGACGGTTCACCTTTTTGACAGGCGTGAGTGAGAGAGAGGGGTAGAGGGGTAGAGATAGAGAGGAAGAGAGAGAACCCAGAGAATCCCTCCAGTTCAATATGCTCCAACAAAATTGTGCGAATATGGTTTCGATTTCTTAATGCCTATTAATTGCCTATACAAGGTGCAGATTTTAACTATACAGGGCTGTTACAAGTGTTCTGGGGAACACCAAACTTCCATTGTCAATCTAATGGAGTCTCATACCTCCTAATCTTGCATGCCAGCTTTAACATGAAATATTCACACAGTCGTTTGGTTCAGCAAGATGGCTTCCCCAACACTGTCATGCCATAACTACTGGCAAGAAATCAAGATGACAACCCAAAGTAAACAGACAGGAAGTTGGGGCGAGTTATGAAAAGCAGACACATCAGGCCACTAACGGCTGTGAGCGAAGTTGGGGGGGCAGACTTTGTCATGATAATCACCACACTGAACTTTAGACAGACAGAGAATGGGATGCTTTGGGAGTCAGGGGGAGAGATCAAGAGTTGAGAGAGGGAAACCTCCTACAACTGTTGCATTATGTCTGTGTGTGTACGCACGCATTAATGCTCTCCCTGACATGGGGGATGTGTTTGACTCCCAGACTGACACAGAGGGGACAATGGACCCCCATCAGGCCATACAACTCCACACAGCATAGCTGGAGGCCGGCCATCAAGACCTATAGACAACCTGCCAGTTACTATACACATCTATAAGAACTCTAACTGAGCTGAACACAGGAGACAAAAGAAAGGGTAGTGATAGGCAGATCAGATGTCAATTCCAGCAAAGTGAGATGTCAAACTTCATAAAGCATCTTCTGACTATATCCAACCATCAATGGAACCAGTGTAGCACCATACCCAGATCAACATGTTTATCCCCTGGAACTCTAAAGTCCTCCATATTCACAACAAACATCAAGGGAGACAAAAATGCAACTTCATCTGTAAAAAAGGCCTGCTCCCCTCCTCTCCCAATTTACCCTCACACCTTGATCTGTAAAAAAGGCCAGCTCCCCTCCACTCCCAATTTACCCTCACAACTTGATCTGTAAAAAAGGCCTGCTCCCCTCCTCTCCCAATTTGAGCTGTAAAAAAGGCCTGCTCCCCTCTCCCTATTTACCCTCACATCTTGATCTGTAAAAAGGCTCGCTCCAATCCTCTCCCAATCCCCTTCCCCCATGGGTAAAACCTACGGGGGAGGCAGAGAATTCTAAACTTGACCCTACCAGAAAGGAGGGGAACTCTGACCCTACCGGAAGGAAGGGAACTCTTGACACTGCAGGCAGGGAAGAGAACTGTGACCCTACCGCAATGTAAGTTAGGCTTTGTATTGTTGGGGATTTATTATGCTGTTAAGTGGACTAATTACATTGGTATTTTGCTACATTTGTAACTTATTGGTAATGCCATTAGCTTGTAGCCTTGTTAAGTTCAGACATGTCATCTCCTAATTACTGGATTGCCAACCACTAACTGTCGCATGTTTGTAGCTATAAACTCTCCCTTTATAAACGCAACCTGGCTCCACCTGAAAAACTCCAACCCTGCATTGAAATGGACTGATTGTTCACAAACTAGCTTGTGTGTGTGGCCCTTTGATACAGGGGGTTAAAGAGTGGAGAGGGGCAGAGGCCACAAAGGTACTCTGTCTGAGTCTGGGAATGTGGTTACCTGCATCACTCTGTGGCAGGGGTCTAATTTCACAACACGCACGCATACATGCACGCAGAGAAGCTGGATGTGATGGGGGTATCCCTAGGGGGAATGGGGTTTGTGTGCTACCCATTCAGACCAGGACAGAAGGGACAAAAGCCCTGACAGGCAGTCACATAATATAGTGATGGATTTAGGATAGTCATTGTTCCTCTGACTGTTCCCTAGGAAATTACATAGAGCTGAATAAATGGTAACAAAATGTAGAGACACAAACACAAAAATGTCTATCTTCTCGTGACCCACCATGTAAGAAGTACAACTGTTCTAGGCAGGATACAGTCTGTGACTAAAAAGGAGTCAGCTGCAGCTCCCCACCAGTAGTAGTAGTAGCAGTAGTAGTAGTAGTAATAGTAGCAGTAGTAGCAGTAGTAGTAGTAATAGTAGTAATAGTAGTAATAGTAGTAGTAGTAGTAGTAGCAGTAGTAGTAGTAGTAGTAGTAATAGTAGTAGTAGTAGTAGTAGTAGTAGTAGTAGTAGTAATAGTAGCAGTAGCAGTAATAGTAGTAGTAGCAGTAGTAGTAGTAGTAAATAATCAACTGTATTATTTTAATCAACAGTGTATTTTTTTTATTTAACTAGGCAACCATGTAGTGCCTGGGCAAAAATTAAGAAAGTGCACCCCTGGAGTTTGGGGTTACTCTGCCATAAACAATGAAGCTGAAACCAATGTCTTGTTATGTGTTCTCGGTTACACCTGGAGTCCTGACCTCGAACTTCCAGGACACCATTTCTGATTGATTCATCTAAGGACATGCCTGACAACCAAACTGATATTTCAGAACGTATTAAAATGGAGGTTAACGAACGTTTGGTTTAAACGTCAGCTGTGTCCTTGTAGTCTTTCCTTTCTAAAGCAGTACTATGGGTCAGGGTGAGCCACTGCAAACTTGCTCACAGGGTTCAAAAGTGGAAAAACATCTATGATTATCTACTGTTGCCTCCTGGTGGTTTATTCAGTCTATTACATTTTTCTAGATTCTAAAATCTCTTAATTAACAGACATCACATGCAGAATTATACACGTATATAATAGTTTAAATACACTTCTAGCCAATAAGCATTTTCCATACGTTTCTACCCTTCATTGCAATATTAATAACATCTGTATATCAATGTTAAATCAAAATATCTAGTACACGTTTGTTTTTATACACAAAAAGGCTCTAAAAGATACAGGACAAAAAGACAAAACAATAAAATTGACCACTTTAATTCTGCAAAGGACAACCATAGTCAATTTTCAATAGAAAAATTAAATGCACTAGGCTGCTTTGGGCTCATTTCTCAAGTTTTTCTCTCATCCAGGAATTCATCACCACCATCATCATCCCTGTTGCACAACCTTCATCTGAGAAGAGAGGGACAGAATCATAGCTCCTCACAGTTCTACAACAACCCAATAACAGAAAACACAGAACTTCTAGAACATCCAGAATTTTACAACAGAACTCCAGTAGTATTCTCATACGGTTTTAATCTAGAATCAGAACCATTATATCTGTGGTCAAAAGGCAGGACCAGACCTGAGGCTGCATTTCTTTTGATGTTAGTGGAGACAGTCCGTTTATGGTTTGGCTATGCATTTACTTCCCTTAACAATAAACCAAAACACTAAACAATCCCAACGTGGACATAACACTTACTACCATGGTCTCACAACTCCTGGGATAAACAAAGCTTGTTACTGGAATAGGCCTCAGAGACTGAGGTTTCACATAAGGAGCTGCATGCAAAACTATGGTCGTATTTATTGGGCACCAAACGGAAGCAACCGGGCCGAAACAGGGAGATACTATCTGAACATATACAATAAGAATCTCATTCTCGTGTTCCGTTTCAAAACGCTTTGCTACGTTGTTCCCTAATGAATACGACTCATGTCTCAGAACAATGGCAGCCAGTCAGTTACAAAGAATAACAGTAGAAAATACAGAATAACTCATGAGTTTTATGATCAGCCGTCAGTAGAACAGAGTTAAGAGAGAAGAGGAACATGTGATAAAGCAATTCTGTTGACTCATCAAAAACAGTTTCTTCAAGGTCCTAATCCCTGAAACCTCCCCTTCAAATATCAGTTTATTTTAAATATATTTTTTATGAATCCACTTGAACATAAATAACACCATTATTGCTAATTAGAAGTACGTACAACCAGGGTTCTCCCCTAAGAATGTAAGAGGGGTGCTGTGCCACCTTGTAGACTGGTTGCGCCATTATGTAAATTCTCTTTATTTGTTGTAATTTAAGCCAATTTTCTCTCTCTCTTGATTACAGAAAATGGCAGTTCGAGGTGTTAAAAAAAGCAAAAATCTGCCCCCTGCCACCATACTCAGCAGTACAACCTTGTTCAAAAATCCCGGAGAGAACCCTGTACAAGTCACACATACTGGGATCAACATTGTGGTACTATTTGGGCAAGGCAATGAACGGGCAATACAGAATAAAACAAAACATTCAAATGATCATCATCAATTGAGGAAGCGACTGAAATCTAAAACTAATACCGTAAACAAAGAAGCACTTCACAATGCCATGCACACAATTTCTAACAAAAATCATTTTTTAAATATCACTTTTAGAATGCATTATAATAACAGAGAATCAAACTGTAAATGATATCAAAACAATTAAACAGTGAGGTTACATGAAAACATTAGAACCAATTAAGTGAATGCCTGTCCCAAATGGAACTATATTCCCTATATAGTACACTACTTTGACTAGAGCCCTATAGGTTCCAATCAAAAGCAATGAAATACAAAAAGAATAGAATGCCATTTAGGATTCAAACAATGAGAATCTATACATGGTCCTGGTGGGGGAAAACAACAACCATGGGTCCAAATGAAACTCAATCAAATGATGCTTGTTTTTAGCGCATATTTACAAGGTTGGTAAGAAACGTGTCTGATTAGACAACTCACTCACTGTCCAACTCCTTCATTAATTCATCTGAACCATTGGTTGTTTGGGATATTTGGTCAGGGGTGGCTTCTGTGGGAACCTCCTGGAATGAGAGAAACAAGAATTCCTCAGTTCATTTCAACATACAAAAACACAACAGCATTTGGCGGTATTGGACAAGCTAATGATTTCATTATGAAAAGTCCACATTATAGCTGTACTGCTTATCAATGCATTATGTAACAGTGAAGCTTCGAACTTGTACGACGAGTACTTTTGTATCATCAAACAGCTGATTACATCACAAATCCTTTATCACAAAAACTTTACCATAGAGGACCACTTTGGAAACTAGTGTTTTAATTAATATGTTTAAGTGCCATTCTCTGGATATACAAACTACACTGAACAAAACGCAGTGCTGGTACCATGTTTCATGAGCTGGAATAAAAGATCCCAGACATTATCCACACATAAAAAAGCTTATTTCACTCAAATTCTGTGCACAAATTTGTTTATATCCCTGTTAGTAAGAATTTCTCCTTTGCCAAGATTATCCATCCACCTGACAGGTGTGGCATATCAAGAAGCTGATTAAACAGCATGATCATTACACAGGTGCACCTTGTGCTGAAGAATATAAATGGCCACTAAAATGTGCTATTTTGTCACAACACAATGCCACAGATGTCTCAAGTTGAGGGAACGTGCGATTAGAATGCTGACTGCAGGAATGTCCACCAGAGCTGTTGCCAGAGAATTGAATGTCCATTTCTCTACTATATGCCACCTCCAACATTGTTTTAGAGTATTTGGCAAAATGTTCAGGTCTCACAACCATAGACCATATGTATGGCGTCGTGTGGGCAAGCGGTTTGCTGATGTTAATGTTGTGAACAGAGTGCCCCATGGTAGCGGTGGGGTTATGTTATGGGCAGGCATAAGCTACAGAACAACGAACACAATTGCATTTTATTGATGGCAATTTGAATGCACAGAGATACTGTGATGAGATCCTGAGGCCCATTTTTTTTTTTAAAGGTTTCTGTTATCAACAGATGCATATCTGTATTCCCAGTCATGTGAAATCCATAGATTAGGGCCTAATGAACTCATTTCAATTGACTGATTTCCTTATATGAACTGTAACTCTAAAATCTTTGAAATGGTTGTAGGTTGCGTTTATATTTTTGTTCAGTATACATCTTGCTGTATATGTTTTTACCCAAATAAACCTAATTCAAGATCCGCAGAACGTAACTCGAAATGTAATGCAAATCTCCCATTAACAACGAACCAAATGCAGCAACTGTAAGGTTCTTTCTCTCTCTTAACTGTGAAATGCTTTACTTACAAGCCCTTAACCAGTAGTGTAGTTCAAGAAGAAGAAAATATTCAGCATGTAAGCTAAAATTAAAAGAAATAATACAAAGTCAAAAATAAGAATAACAAGCCTATAGACAGCGGGCACCGGTACCGAGTCAGTGTGTGGGGGTACAGGCTAGTTGAGGTAATCTGTACGTGTAGGTGGGGGCGAAGTGACTATGCATAGGTAACAAACAAACAGCGAGTTTGAACGGGAAATACAGAATAACAGCAAGTAGCAGCAGTGCACAAGAGGGGGTCATTGTAAATTGTCCGGTGGCGACTTTTATCAATTGTTCAGCAGTCTAATAGCTTGGTGGTAGAAGTTGTTGAGGAGCCTTTTGGTCCTAAATATAACTTGGGTGACTGGAGTCTCCTCTGACACCGCCTATTATATAGGTCCTGGACTGCAGGAAGCTTGGCCCCAGTGATGTAATGGGCCGTTCGCACTACTCTCTGTAGCACCTTACAGTCAGATGTCGAGCAGTTGCCATACGGTGATGCAACTGGTCAGGATGTTCTCGATGGTGCAGCTGTAGAACCTTTTGAGGATCTGGGGACACATGCCAAATCTTTTCAGTCTCCTGATGGGGAAAAGATTTTGTTGTGCCCTCTTCACGACTGTCTTGGTATGTTTGGACCATGATAGTTCGTTGGTAAGGCGAACTCCAAGGAATTTGAAACTCTCGACCAAGGGTCCACTACAGCCCCGTCGATGTTAATGGGGGCCTGTTCGGCCCGCCTTTTCCTGTAGTCCACAATAAGCTCCTTTGTCTTGCTCACATTGAGGGAGAGGTTGTTGTCCTGGCACCAGCCTGCCAGTTCTCTGACCTCCTCCCTATAGGCCATATCATCATTGATCAGGCCTAACACTGTTGTCGTCAGCAAACTTGATGGTGTTGGAGTCATGTTTGGCCACGCAGTCGTGGGTGAACAGGGAATACAGGAGGGGACTAAGTACACACCCCAGTGTTAAGGATTATCGTGGCAGACGTGTTGTTGCCTACTCTTACCACCTGGGGGCTGGATCCAGTTGCAGAGGGAGGTGTTTAGTCCCAGAGTCCTTAGCTTAGTGATGAGCTTCGTGGGCAATATGGTGTTGAACGCTGAGCTGTAGTCGATGAACAGCATTCTCACATAGGTGTTCCTTTTGTTCAAGTGAGAAAGGGCGGTGTGGAGTGCGATTGAGATTGTGTCATCTGTGGATCTGTTGGGGCGGTATGCAAATTGGAGTGGGTCTAGGGTGTCCAGGAGGATGCTGTTGATATGAGCCATGACCAGCCTTTCAAAGCACTTCATGGTTACCGATGTGAGTGCCACTGGGCGGTAATCATTTAGGCAGGTTACCTTTGGGCACAGGGACTATGGTGGTCTGCTTGAAACATGTAGGTATTACAGACTCGGTCAGGGAGAGGTTGAAAATGTCAGTGAAGACACTTGGTCCGTGCATGCTTTGAATACACGTCCTGGTAATCTGTCTGGCCCAGCGGCTTTGTGAATGTTGACCTGTTTAAAGGTTTTCTTCACATCGGCTATCGAGAGCGTTATCACACAGTTATCCAGAACAGCTGGTGCTCTCATGCATGCTTCAGTGTTGCTTGCCTCGGAGCATAAAAAGGCATTTTGCTCGTCTGGTAGTCTCGCGTCACTGGGCAGCTCACATCTGGGTTTCACTTTGTAGTCAGTAATAGTTTTCAAGCCCTGCCACATCCGACGAGCATCAGAGCCGGTGTAGTACGATTCAATCTTAATCCTGTATTGACACTTTGCTTGTTTGATGGTTCATCTGAGGGCATAGCGGGATTTGTTATAAGTGCTCGGATTAGTCTCCCGCTCCTTGAAAGCAGCAGCTCCAGCCTTTAGCTCGATGCGGATGTTGCCTGTAATCCATGGCTTCTGGTTGGGATGTACGTACATACACCATCATCGATCCACTTATTAATAAAGCAAAACAGTCCAGTAGTGTAGCATCCGCGTCATCGGACCACTTCCATATTGAGCAAGTCACTGGTACTTCCTGCTTTCGTTTTTGCTTGTAAGCAGGAATCAAGAGGATAGAACTGTGGTCAGACTTGCCAAATGGAGGGCGGGGGAGAGCTTTGTATGCATCTCTGGTGTGTGGAGTAAAGGTGGTCTAGGATTTATTTTTCCCAGGTTGCATATGTGACATGCTGGTAAAAAAAATCTAGAACTGATTTAAGTTAGCCTGCATTAAAGTCCCTGGCCACTAGGAGCGCCACTCATGTCTACGAATAAATCAGTCAACCAGTCAATCAATCGTACCTTCTTGAGGACTCCCTGAAGTTCATTCATGGCATTGCCCAGGTTGTTAAGTGTCTTGCTAAGCTGGTTGTGGTAGACCGTGTTCTGTTCCTCTGTGGTCCTGAGGTTGTTCTCTGTCTGGCCCAGGGTTCCCTTCACCTCCTCCAGATCTTTAGACAGGACTCTATTAGCAGATACCAGCTGGAGGATCTGCTTGGTGTCCTCGACTGGAACACACACACACAAATTAATGAGAAAATGTATTTAAAATCTCAATGTCTAGGCTTACTTCAAATTCAAGAACCTTATGCATTGTCAATGTTTATTTAAATTTCAAGACATTTCTACAAGAAGTTTTCCGAGAGCGAGTGAGCAAGCGAGAGAAAGGAGTAGTTTTGCTACCACCTTGAATAAAGGAGCAAAATGCTGTACTTCTAGTTGAACTACTACAAATATCAGGTCTGAATCCTAACTTAAGACACACTACTGACATCAATAAGGGAGTTGATTAAAGTCTGAATTTTGTGTTTTTAAGTTGGGATTGTGTTGGAGATAAGTGGATTGTCCTACCCATTTTGGAGTCCTGCACCATTAGTTTCTGCTCAATCTCCTCCCTGGCCTTCTCACTCTTGTCCAGTTTCTGCATCATGCTGCCCACATCCACCATGGCTCCATTATACACTATCAGACTGCTGCCTCCTCCTGACTCACTAGCCTCTGCTAGCGCTGCCTGGCCACGAGAGACAAACATGGGCAGCAACGCACGGTTACCTGAGGGAGGGGAGAAATAGGGAAAACAAGGGTAGAGGTAGAAAGGAAGAGAGAGAGGTGGAGGGAAAGAGTCAAAAGTGTAGGACTCAAAATAAACCACACTCCGTCAGTTCTTACTATGTTAGATATTCACCTAAATCACTGGTGAAGGAATAGATTATTCTGTTCAACATTAGTGAAGCTTTAAAATGCTTTGAGACGAGTCATAAAGAGAACTATTAACCCACTCCAGTATCTCCTTCACTCACCTAGCAGGTTGTCCAGCAGGCCTTCACTGAAGGAAGGAGCTGCCTCGTCTTTAGCTGCGTCTGTTAGTTTACGGTAGTAACACGACTCTCTTACCACTGGCTTGTTCAACAACTTCTTTACCTGCAAATTAATTAACATTATAAAAAGGGCTAACTAATTATCACTCGCATATATTGTGACAAATATATTTTATATATATATATATACACACTGCTCAAAAAAATAAAGGGAACACTTAAACAACACAATGTAACTCCAAGTCAATCACACTTCTGTGAAATCAAACTGTCCACTTAGGAAGTAACACTGATTGACAATAAATGTCACATTCTGTTGTGCAAATGGAATAGACAACAGGTGGAAATTATAGGCAATTAGCAAGACACCCCCAATAAAGGAGTGGTTCTGCAGGTGGTAACCACAGACCACTTCTCAGTTCATATGCTTCCTGGCTGATGTTTTGGTCACTTTTGAATGCTGGCGGTGCTTTCACTCTAGTGGTAGCATGAGACGGAGTCTACAACCCACACAAGTGGCTGAGGTAGTGCAGCTCATCCAGGATGGCACATCAATGCAAGCTGTGGCAAGAAGGTTTGCTGTGTCTGTCAGCGTAGTGTCCAGAGCATGGAGGCGCTACCAGGAGACAGGCCAGTACATCAGGAGACGTGGAGGAGGCCGTAGGAGGGCAACAACCCAGCAGCAGGACCGCTACCTCCGCTTTTGTGCAAGGAGGAGAAGGAGGAGCACTGCCAGAGCCCTGCAAAATTACCTCCAGCAGGCCACAAATGTGCATGTGTCTGCTCAAACGGTCAGAAACAGACTCCATGAGGGTGGTATGAGGGCCCGATGTCCACAGGTGGGGGTTGCGCTTACAGCCCAACACCGTGCAGGACGTTTGGCATTTGCCAGAGAACACCAAGATTGGCAAATTCGCCACTGGCGCCCTGTGCTCCTCACAGATGAAAGCAGGTTCACACTGAGCACGTGACAGTCTGGAGACGCCGTGGAGAACGTTTTGCTGCCTGCTACATCCTCCAGCATGACCGGTTAGGAGGTGGGTCAGTCATGGTGTGGCATTTCTTTGGGGGGCCGCACAGCCCTCCATGTGCTCACCAGAGGTAGCCTGACTGCCATTAGGTACCGAGATGAGATCCTCATACCCCTTGTGAGACCATATGCTGGTGCGGTTGGTCCTGGGTTCCTCCTAATGCAAGACAATGCTAGACCTCATGTGGCTGGAGTGTGTCAGCAGTTCCTGCAAGAGGAAGGCATTGACGCTATGGACTGGCCCGCCCGTTCCCCAGACCTGAATCCAATTGAGCACATCTGGGACATCATGTCTCGTTCCATCCACCAATGCCACGTTGCACCACAGACTGTCCAGGAGTTGGCGGATGCTTTAGTCCAGGTCTGGGAGGAGATCCCTCAGGAGACCATCCGCCATCTCATCAGGAGCATGCCCAGGCGTTGTAGGGAGGTCATACAGGCACGTGGAGGCCACACACACTACAGAGCCTCATTTTAACTTGTTTTAAGGATATTACATCAAAGTTGGATCAGCCTGTAGTGTGGTTTTCCACTTTAATTTTGAGTGTGACTCCAAATCCAGACCTCCATGGCTTGATCAATTTGATTTCCATTGATCATTTGTGTGATTTTGTTGTCAGCACATTCAACTACGTAAAGAAAAAAGTATTTAATAAGAATATTTCATTCATTTAGATCTAGGATGTGTTATTTTAGTGTTCCCTTTATTTTTTTGAGCAGTGTATATACCTGGGCTCTGGACAGATGTAACCCCAGTGTGTGTGTGTGTACACCTGAGCTCTGGACAGATGTAACCCCAGTGTGTGTGTGTGTGTATATACCTGGGCTCTGGACAGATGTAACCCCAGTGTGTGTGTGTGTGTGTATATACCTGGGCTCTGGACAGATGTAACCCCAGAGTGTACATGATGTCCTCCAGGTCTTTCTCCAGTAGATATCCACAGTGGCTCTGGTCAAAGTAGACAAAGGCCATGAGCAGGTCCTTGTTGTAGGTCACCATCTGCTTCTTCTCCTTGTCTTTAGAGGACCCCTCTTTGGACTTCCTGTCGTCTCTCCTGTCCCTGTCGTTAGAGTCCTCATCGTCTTTATCTGAGAGAGGGCAGGAGAGGAGCGCTTCAGTGCAGAATGAGAGGGCAGGAGAGGAGCGCGTCAGTGCAGAATGAGAGGGCAGGAGAGGAGCGCGTCAGTGCAGAATGAGAGGGCAGGAGAGGAGCGCGTCAGTGCAGAATGAGAGGGCAGGAGAGGAGCGCGTCAGTGCAGAATGAGAGGGCAGGAGAGGAGCGCGTCAGTGCAGAATGAGAGGGCAGGAGAGGAGCGCGTCAGTGGAGAATGAGAGGGCAGGAGAGGAGCGCGTCAGTGGAGAATGAGAGGGCAGGAGAGGAGCGCGTCAGTGGAGAATGAGAGGACAGGAGAGGAGCGCGTCAGTGGAGAATGAGAGGACAGGAGAGGAGCGCGTCAGTGGAGAATGAGAGGGCAGGAGAGGAAAGTGTCAGTGCAGAATGAGAGGACAGGAGAGGAAAGTGTCAGTGCAGAATGAGAGGTGAGGAAAGTGTCCGTGCAGAATGAGAGGACAGGAGAGGAGCGCGTCAGTGCAGAATGAGAGGACAGGAGAGGAAAGTGTCAGTGCAGGATGAGAAGACAGGAAAGGATTGTGTCAGTGCAGAATGAGAGGAGAGGAGCGCGTCAGTGGAGAATGAGAGGACAGGATAGGAAAGTGTCAGTGCAGGATGAGAAGACAGGAAAGGATTGTGTCAGTGGAGAATGAGAGGACAGGATTACCATGTGTACCATCTTCATCGTCGTCGTCTTCGGCCTCAAGAGGGTCATACTCCTCAGCATTGGTGTTGTTGCTCTCATCCTCCTCCTTCTCCTCTATAGACTCCTCCTTTTTCAGCACCTCCTTCTCTTCCTTCTCACCCCCCTCCTCGCCCCCCTCCTCGCCCCCCTCCTCGCCCTCCTTCTCGCCCTCCTTCTCGCCTTCCTCCTCGCCCTCCTTCTGGGTTAGGAAAAGACATAACAGGAACAAGTTAGAACAAGCAGACCGTTTGAAAATCCAAGCATTTGAATCATGGCGTAAGCTTGTATTTTAAGTAAGCTACAATGTAAACTGCTTCATGATCTAGTAAAACTGTCAATATGACTAAAATTCATCTTCAAGAGCTATGAGCCACCCACCTTCCTCTCCTGTTCCTCTTCCTTTGCCTTCTTCATCGCCGGCTCTCCGTTCTCCTCCTCGCCTTTCTTCACTTCCCCCTTCTGCCCCGCCTCTTTCTGCCCCGCCTCTTTCTGCCCCGCCTCTTTCTGCCCCGCCTCTTTCTGCCCCGCCTCTTTCTGCCCCGCCTCTTTCTGCCCCGCCTCTTTCTGCCCCGCCTCTTTCTGCCCCGCCTCTTTCTGCCCCGCCTCTTTCTGCCCCGCCTCTTTCTGCCCCGCCTCTTTCTTGGCCTTCACCTTCTTGTCTTTCTTGTCATCCTTGCAGGGCACAGAGGCCAGGGCCTTGAAAATCCTGTAGCCAAAGTCTCTCTGTAGCATCTCATTAAACAGCTCCGCGAACAGAGACACCTGGAGAGAAAAGACAGCAATATTTGATGCAAATCTGTACTTCTAGGCATCTAAATGAGTGTTCAAGTGTGTATGTCCTGAATGTGTGCGTTGTCTCACCTCGAAGGAGTGTTCCTTGTTGTCCTCCAGTCTGTAGTCCAGCAGCACGCTCAGAGACATGACGCTGCAGTCAAACTTTCCGCTCTTGGCCGCCCAGTTGGGGTGAACGATGATGGTGGGCTCGTCTGGCAGGACGTAGCGCTTCTCTCTGCGCTGGCGCTCCAACTCCTCCTGCTTCTTCCTTTCCTCCTCCTAATGGACAGACAGACAGAGGGAAGGAGAATCAGAAACAAGTAATCAGTCGATCCTTTCTAGTAAACCAGCCATAGTGATGCTGTTGGTAAGTGTGTTAACTGTAGCTGTGCATTAAAAGCATACCTCTGTCTAGCTTTTGTGCTTCTGTCTATAAGTACATACACTAGCCGAAGTGCCCAAACCTCCTGTACCTCTCTGTCCTCCTCTATAAGTTGAGGCACCTCCTCCTCCGGGGCCTGGCTCTCCGGTAACTCGGGCTCCTTGGCCTCCTCCACCTGCTCTTCCACCTTCAACTGCTTGGTGAGACGGGCAATCAGCTGGGACTTTAACCCCTTAGAGCTCAGGGAGCGGGACTCTAACTCCTTACGAAGGTCATTCACCTACAGCAGAGAGAGGTGGTTGGTCAGTTCAACATTAAGCATTATGACACATTTTGAAAAGTTACGGAACTTGCCCATTTACAATGTCTCTTGCATATGGATTGCATATACAATGTGATTCAAACTATTTTGTGCTGAACAAACGTTGCAAGTGAGCAGTATGCAGATTGCGGAAGCCGCTTCTTTTGTATCACTTTACGACGCAGCAACACGTCAATCAACACATCAACACAGGAATGAGCCACACAATACATAAGTGCATAACAAAAAAATATATGCACACCAGGAAACTTCCTGTGGAGAAGCAAATTATATACAGGAATGTACCGTCATGACTTGTGATTAGTCTATTGTTAAGATGGTTGTGAAGTTGCATGGCTAGAGAGATGAGGATGTGGGTTCTGCCTCTGACTCGCTTGCAGTGCCAAGGTTATGGTATTTCCTGCAGTGATCATCACCATACACATTCAAAAAACATGTAGACTATGTACTCACTCTATTGTAAATCTCTTTAAATAGAAATATCTGCTAGGTGTCTTTGAAAGTCAAAGTAATTCACTTTGTATTGACTGAGTAATATTCAGTCATTTCTCAAGTAAGGGCTATTCAAAAATCAAATACTTGAGAACCCTACCTTCATTGATTTCGGATCAAGCTTAGCCCAGTGTGTGGGAGTGGTCACCTCCTTCGAATCTTCTTCATCCTTCTCCTCTTCCTCCTTTGAGAAAGAACCATCCAACCGAGACAGAAAGAAAGAAAGAGAGGGACAGCACACCATTAAATCACCACTTCTTCTGTCGTTTAAAAAAAAAGTTGATCCGTGCAAGAAGCAAGGTTCACATCCTGTGTCTCTGATAGTTTCTCTGGTCCTAGTGAGTATCTCTGGGATGATAAAGTAGTCCTCTGCTACTGCAGGGTGGGTAGGTAGGTAACACAGGGATACCACCCTCTAGTTCTATATAATAAAACCTTTATCAAACCAACGGAAAACCAATGCCCCCGCCCCCCAGCGGCCAATCAATCACGTTCTGTGGAACACAAAAAGGTAAATCAATGACAGTGGGTTCCAAAGGGGATGTGGTCTGTGTAGTGGAAGCTTCATCAGGTTCAACTCAAAGCTGGTGCCCCCAAACTCAGTGTGTAGCTTAACTGTCTGTATGGAGTTCCCTAGCTAGCCATCCTAATCTAACATGGATTCTGATTAGGGACAGTTCTGGATTCTGCATTCTTTTGGTTCAGTTTAGGTTCTAGAACATCATAGAAAACCTTATGTCAAACCAACTGCCCTGGAACAAACCAAGCTCTAGATACAGTCCAATCAAAAACAGGGACAGACAAGAGACAGAACTTAGGGGAGGGGATTTTCTCTCCTTTCGAATTCAGCAGATATTGAAGTTAACAAATTATTATAAAAAGGAAACAAAATCTAGAACATACACACATCAACGCAACTGGCTCTGCAGGTTCCAGTAGAATCCTCAGTAATTCCAAGCAAAGAATCAAATGTCATTTTATCCACCCCACTTGCAAGTAGACAATTCCAAGCAGGGTCATTTTTGATTAAATGTGATAATAACACAAGCAAATTAAAACTTAAGCTATATCCAGTTTGGTACCCAATTATGAGACATTTCTAGAGCTGGAAGCTGATTGGCCAGTTGCGGCGGTATCGATCAGATACAACCTAGTCTCCTTCCACTGTGTGTCTGCCGAGTGTGAGGGCAGGGAGGGGTGTAGGGCGGGGAGGGTGGGGGTAGGAGCAGGTAGCAGGACGGTAGGAGAGGAACTGAACCTAAAGGGGGTATGGTAGTTCAGGATTCTGCCTGCATTGTGTGTATTTAGGTGTGTATAACATATGTAGTGTGTGTATCTGGGGTTGTTGTGTCTAGTGAATATCCTGTGCCTGTGTTGGTCCTGTGAGAAGCAGGGGAAATGAGAAGAAAGGGATTAGCGGTTCAGTGCCTGTTCTCCATCAGCCTCCTTCCTCTCGGCGGACAGCTTCTCAGCCAGCTGCTCCCGGAGTCCCCGCGACAGCCCCTCCCACTCTGAGCGGGTAGGAAGACAATGCCAAACATCCGGGAGAAACAAAACCACTGTCTCCACATGTGCGGGCACTGTCCGCCCCTTGTGAGTCTCCTCAGGGCGATGATAGCGAATCTCTGCAAAACGATACCTGTCGCAAAGGAAGAAGGCGCATTGGAAAGAAACATTCCAGTCAGGGACACACATCTCTTAAAAACAGGGCTAGGGCTAGCCTAGGCTACATTCCCCCAAATGACTTTTGAACTTGTTACAGTATCCCCCCAACACAAAGAACACACAATTAGCATAACGGAACCCAGTCCGCAGCTCTCCATTGGTTGTCAGGGGTAACGGTGGCCATTTTGGTCAATTTGACAGAAAAACATCACCCCTGGTAACACCCCCAAAACCACCCCAACCCTCGCCTTCAGCCAATTAAAGCTCAGTATTTCTCTGTTGCGACTTCGCGGAGGGGTGTTTTTGAGAGAAGACACAGAATCATAGGACAGGACAGTGAAAGCAAGAAGTTAAATATGTAAGATATTTAACAGAATGAAAGGGGGAAAAAAAATCAACACAAAAAGGTTATTGTGGCGTCTTCTGGTCCGGGAGACTGCTCTTTGAGCCACAGAATCAATCACTCATTCATCCGCCCACATAGATATACAAAGATGGAGAAAAGCAGGACGTCATCATACCGTAGCCAACGGGACATATTGCGAAACAAAAAATTATTAAGAGGCAAATCAAATGACAGAATCATAGTCATTAACGTCCAAAAGACAAACCAACAAAAAAAAGCACCCATCCAAAGTGTCAGATATCGATATTAAGCGTTGGAAGGTGAGAAAACCATCACGGACCGTCACCATTTGTATTTTTTTGGTAATAATATTACCACAGGTCTAGTTATATAGAGAAAAACGACTGAGACAGAAAAGAGAGAAGGGAGGTTGAGGAGAAGAGCAGGACTTACCACTGAGTGCAGAGACTCAGGTCTATGCCTGTGAGGGCCTTACAACAGCGTATGGCTGTCTTTATGAGCACAGCCGGGTCCTTCTCAGGGTCCACTCCATCCAGGGAGGGGGACCAGTGGCCCCCGATGGCCATAGCCTCGTCCTTACCCCGCATCCCCACCAGGAACTGAGAGAGAAATAGAGAGACAGAAGGACAGAGAAATTGGAAAGAAAAACAAGTTTTTTTTTAATTAAAAAGAAGCCTAAGCTATGCAACTTACTCATAACTACTACATACTGTACGAACCAGTGGAAGACACCTAACTGACCTTGATGAGGCGGGCGGGGTGCTGGAAAGCATCTCTAAGTTCTTGGGGGTCCTCAGCCAGAGCACAGGACTTATGGTAGAGCTCCTCTAGACTGGGGTTGGCCAGCAACATCACCTATTCAATACAAGACAACAGACAGGACAAGTCAAGGTGTGAGCGTTTGTGTGTGAACTACCTTATTGCTGTAAGTGGTATTAGGTGTGTGCATCACAGCATAGCGCTGAACAGGTGTGTGTGTCGGGGTTTCCGTTAGCCAGTAATAGCCGGCTTTCGTCCGCATAAAAAAAAAGCAGATAAATAAAATTGCTGCCGGCGAATTGTCTGGGAGAAGAAGACTGCTTTATATCCTCTTCATTGATGGAAATACATTTGACTGGTCGTGCTTATCGGTCTATAGATACATTTGACTGGTCGTGCTTATCGGTCTATAGATACATTTGACTGGTCATGCTTATCGGTCTATAGATACATTTGACTGGTCGTGCTTATCGAGGAGCTCTAATAGGCTACTTTGAAGCAAGGTAAGACATGCCTCATATGTATTAAATGTTTTCTAATTGCATACTGCTTCCAGCTCATTGCAAAGTGGTGTGACCCGCTGAAGCTTGCCTTATGTTGCCATTTGATGCCACGTTCAAAACAACTGAGAACTCTGAAGTCTTGTGACCTTAGTGTGTTCAAGACAATTGGGAACGGGAGAACAGAAAAACGAGATCCTACTGGGAAAAATCTGTTTAAACGGTCATCCAACTCCGGAACTCGGGCCTCTTTCTAGAGCTCTGACCTGAAGATTGCTGGCATCATGATTTGATCTATTTCCCAGTTGTCTTGAAAGCACCACAAGATGCTGCAGCAGCTCTTACGCTGTCTGACAGATTTTCCACTAAAAGGCTCTGTATCTGTATGCTGTACGAGTGTGATAAATAAGATGCATAACCAATGTACTGTACACAAGCCCCAATTTAATTCCACTAAATTATGCAAATGTATCTATAGACCGATAAGCATGACCAGTCAAATGTATCTATAGACCTTTCTCTTTCAAATCTAATCAAATTTTATTGGTCACATACACATGGTGAGCAGATGTTAATGCGAGTGTAGCAAAATTCTTGTGCTTCTAGTTCCGAACCGTGCAGTAATATCTAACAAGTAATCTAACAATTTCACAACAACTACCTTACACACACGTGTGTAAAGGAATGAATGAGAATATGTACATAAATATATGGATGACCGATGACCATGCGGCATAGATAAGATGCAGTAGATGGTATAGAGTACAGTATACACAGTTGAAGTCGGAAGTTTACAAACACAGAGAGATAGAAGCTGTTTTTCAATCTCAAGGCTATCAGATTGTTAAACAGCCACCACCAGCACAGAGATGGCTGCCTACCTACAGACTTGATATCATTGACCACTTTAATAAATGGAACACTAGTCACTTTAATAATGCCACTTTAAGAATGTTTACATATCTCGCATTACTCATCTCATGTAGAGGTCCACCGATTAATCGGAATGGCTGATTAATTAGGGCCGATTTAAAGTTTTCATAACAATCTGGACACAATTTATATATTTTTTTACACCTATATTTAATCTTTATTTAACTGGGCAAGTCAGTTAAGAACACATTCTTATTTTCAATGACGGCCTGGGAGCAGTGGGTTAAACTGCCTTGTTCAGGGACAGAATGACAGATTTTTACCTTGTCAGCTCTGGGTTTCAATCTTGCAACCTTACAGTTAACTAGTCCAACGCTCTAACCACCTGATTACATTGCACTCCACAAGGAGCCTGCCTGTTACGCGAATGCAGTAAGCCAAGGTAAGTTTCTAGCTAGCATTAAACTTATCCTATAAAAAACAATCAATCATAATCACTAGTTAACTACACATGGTTGATGATATTACTAGTTTATCTAGCGTGTCCTGCGTTGCATATAATCGATGCGGTGCGTATCGTTGCTCCAACGTGTACCTAACCATAAACATCAATGCCTTTCTTAAAATCAATACACAGAAGTATATATTTTTAAACCTGCATATTTAGCTAAAAGAAATCCAGGTTAGCAGGCAATATTAACCAGGTGAAATTGTGTCACTTCTCTTGCGTTCATTGCACGCAGAGTCAGGGTATATGCAACAGTTTGAGCCGCCTAATTTGCCAGAATTTTACATAACATTGAAAGTTGTGCAATGTAACAGCAATATTTAGACTTATGGATGCCACCCGTTAAAATGCGAGTGTAATAAACGTCTTGTTTTCGAGATGATAGTTTCCGGATTCTACCATATTAATGACCTAAGGCTCGTATTTCTGTGTGTTATCATGTAATAACTAAGTTTATGATTTGATAAGGGAGTCTGACTGAGCGATGGTAGGCACCAGCAGGCTCGTAAGCATTCATTCAAACAGCACTTTTGTGCGTTTGCCAGCAGCTGTTTATGACTTCAAGCCTATCAACTCCCGAGATTAGGCTGATGTGAAATGGCTAGCTAGTTAGCGGGATGCACGCTAATAGCGTTTCAAACGTCACTCGCTCTGAGACTTGGCGTGGTTGTTCCCCTCGCTCTGCATGGGTAACGCTGCTTCGAGGGTGGCTGTTGTCAATGTGTTCCTGGTTCGAGCCCAGGTAGGAGCGAGGAGAGGGATGGAAGCTATACTGTTACACTGGCAATACTAAAGTGCCTATAAGAACAGCCAATAGTCAAAGGTTAATGAAATACAAATGGTATAGAGAGAAATAGTCCTATAATTCCTATAATAACTACAACCTAAATCTTCTTACCTGGGAATATTGAAGACTCATGTTAAAAGGAACCACCAGCTTTCATATGTTCTCATGTTCTGAGCAAGGAACTGAAAATGTTAGCTTTCTTACATAGCAAATATTGCACTTTTACTTTCTTCTCCAACACTTTGATTTTGCATTATTTAAACAAAATTGAACATGTTTCATTATTTATTTGAGGCTAAATTGATTTTATTTATGTATTATATTAAGTTAAAATAAGTGTTCATTCACTATTGTTGTAATTGTCATTATTACAAATAAATAAATAAAAATAGGCCCGATTAATCGGTATCGGCCTTTTTTGGCCCTATAATAATCGGATTCGGCGTTGAAAAAACCATAACCGGTCGACCTCTAATCTCATATGTATATACTGTATCCTTCACTATCTATTCTTTACTATCTATTGCATCTTAGCCGCTCTGTCACTGCTCATCCATGTACTTTATACTTACAGTTGAAGTCGGAAGTTTACATACACTTAGGTTGGAGTCATTAAAACTTGTTTTTCAACCACTCCACAAATTTCTTGTTAACAAACTATAGTTTTAGCAAGTCAGTTAGGACATCTACTTTGTGCATAACACAAGTAATTTTTCCAACAATTGTTTACAGACAGATTATTACACTTATAATTCACTGTATCACAATTCCAGTGGGTGAGGAGTTTACATACACTAAGTTGACTGTGCCCGTGTTATCACGGGAAAATCTAAAGAAATCATCTAAGACGTCAGGAAAGAAATTGTAGACCTCCACAAGTCTGGTTCATCCTTGGGAGCAATTTCCAAACGCCTGAAGGTATCAAGTTCATCTGTACAAACAATAGTATGCAAGTATAAACACCATGGGACCACACAGCCGTCATACCGCTCAGGAAGGAGACGCGTTCTGTCTCCAAGAAATGAACGTACTTTGGTGCGAAAAGTGCAAATCAATCCCAGAACAACAGCAAAGGACCTTGTGAAGATGCTGGAGGAAACAGGTACAAAAGTATCTATATCCACATTAAAACAAGTCCTATATTGACATAACCTGAAAGGCCACTCAGCAAGGAAGAAGCCACTGCTCCAAAACCGCCATAAAAAAAGAGAAGAAATGTCCTCGTCTGATGAAAAAATTGAACTGTTTGGCCATAATGACCATCGTTTTGTTTGGAGGAAAAAGGGGGATGCTTGCAAGCCGAAGAACACCATCCCAACCGTGAAGCACAGGGGTGGCAGCATCATGTTGTGGGGGTGCTTTGCTGCACATGGACTGGTGCACTTCAAAAAATAGATGGCATCATGAGAAAAGAAAATGATGTGGATATATTGAAGCAACATCTCAAGACATCAGTCAGGAAGTTAAAGCTTGGTCGCAAATGGGTATTCCAAATGGACAAAGACCCCAAACATACTTCCAAAGTTGTGGCAAAATGGCTTAGGGACAACAAAGTCAAGGTATTGGAGTGGCCATCACAAAGCCCTGACCTCAATCCTATAGAAAATCTGTGAGCAGAACTGAAAAACGTGTGCGAGCAAGAAGGGCTACAAACCTGGCTCTGTCAGGAGGAACGGGCCAAAATTCACCCAACATATTGTGAGAAGCTTGTGGAAGGCTACACGAAATGTTTGACCCTAGTTAAACAATTTAAAGGCAATGCTACCAAAGACTAATTGAGTGTATGTAAACTTCTGACCCACTGGGAATGTGATGAAAGAAATAAAAGCTTAAATAAATCACTACTATTATTCTTACATTTCACATTTTTTAAATAAAGTGGTGATCCTTACTGACCTTAGACAGGGAATTTTTACTGGGATTAAATGTCAGGAATTGTGAAAAACTGAGTTTAAATGTATTTGGCTAAGGTGTATGTAAACTTCCGACATCAACTGTACATATGAGATGAGTAATGTAGGGTATGTAAACATTATATAAAGTGCCATTGTTTAAAGTGACTAGTGATACATTTATTCCATCCAATTTTGTATTATTAAAGTGGCTAGAGATTTGAGTCAGTATGTTGGCAGCAGCCACTCAATGTTAGTGATGGCTGTTTAACAGTCTGATGGCCTTGAGATAGAAGCTGTTTTTCTTTTTTTCTTCTGCCTTTCTAACGAGTATATTTTCATCTTCGTCACATGAAACCGCTCTCATGTGCAGTGCCCTTTTGACATTGACGGTTTCCCGCTAATTGCATTATTGAACGAACAGTCGCGCTTATAATGTGTAGAAATAATAGTTTGAGCTAAACGTTGTGATCTGTTGCATCAGACTCATTGCTTTTTAACATTTAGATTTTTAATGTAGCCTAGGCATGCTGGTTGGATGAATTTGGGATCTATCATCCCACAACTGTCCCAGAGTCTGTTTGGAATAGGCTATTTCTTTCTCGACAAGCTGACAAATAGATTAGGTAGACTAAACATTTGTACTTTAGTAGATTGACATAGGCTAGTGATGCATGTGTGTCCGTTAAATGTCTCAAATGTCCGGTAAATTAAAATGCTGCCGGTCAAATGTCTGGTGCCACATTTTCCTAACGGAAACCCTGGTGTGTGTACACTTGCATGCAGCCCGTCTGTGTGTATACCCCACCTTAGCGCTGTATGTGTGGTTGGCATCAGGTGGGTCCAGCACAGCAGTGTTCTTGACCAGAGAGTCCACCTCCTTGTGCATGATGTGGAAGTTACAGTAGTTGCCGAACTGGAAGGGTCGTTGCAGGGGGAAGCCATCCACCCAGGTGAACACAGCATTAAAGAAGTCACTGGGGATGTACAGGCTCTGGTAGCGTCTCCTCAGCTCCATCATGTCACAGTTAGAACTGGAGGGGAGAGAAATAGTTCTGTCAGAACAGGGAGAGAAAATAGTACCTTTCTCCCTAATGTACAGTCACTGCAAATAGTTCTAGAATGGACGAAGAGCACCTGGGATCCGCTTCCATGCAGCTACAACACATTGTTTGTTTGATCAATTACCAAACATAATTTATACAAACTCAGTTGACCTCATATGCACTTTCTTTATAACTATCAGAAACAGAATGAAAGCTGTATGAAAACTGTAAGAAAGGCCCAGAGAGGTTTCCAATACCCCTTGAATATATACAGTTCACTAGACACAAAGTTCTGAAGTAAACTGACCCCTGACTCAGAGATAGTATCAAATCAAAAGCTGAAAGTGATCAATCATCATAATGAATGGCTGACCCACCCGTCCAGGCTGAACTTGGAGAACTGGACAGTATAGCGAGGCACCACCCTGCGAGGGCGGCGGGGGGAGCGGTCACGTCTCGGAGAACGGTCCCTGGAGCGTTTACGTGTGGGAGAGCGCTCTCTGGACCTCCTGCGCTCACGGTCTCTTTCACGACTGCGTTCATCCTTGGTCCTGAGGATGAGTTCAGGGCGGTCGTTGCGGTTGGGGAAGCGGGGGGAGGGGTCCAGGCGCCTGACTGGCTGAGGCATCATCCTCCTTGGGGGCTGGAGCAGACCTCCTGAGAACACATCTAGAGGGATGGGCAAACACACATTAAAAATCCAAATGTCTTTATTTTCTGCAGAAGTAGCAAGCTAGCAACTCAAAGCAAACGCATCGGAGAAACACTAATTGTCATCATAGAGCCCCCTACCTTTGGGTGGTGGCTGTGACAGCAGGGGCGGAGGGGGGTTCAGGAGGAGCGGGGCCAGGGAGGCAGCAGAGAACTGGGCCTGGAGCAGGGGAGGGGGGCCCTGGGCCTGTACACTGAAAGTGTTGGGGGGAGGCAGAGACTGGGGCATGTTGGGACCCGGTTTCATCATGTTGGGGCCTCCAGGCTGACTCTGGAGAGGGGGGGAGAGAGGAGAGGTTAGCATTATCCCAGGGCTGTTCCATGACGTATGCTGTTATCAGAGTAAGTTTTTTTTGTTTTGATTTCTTGTCCCAAATAGGAGCTTTTAGTTTAAGAAATGTGCTTCATTATGCATAGAGGACATGCACCCAATGAACCAGAGGTTTGTGCCGCTCCCAACAGGTAACCAGGTGCTAAAGCAAAACAGAACTAGAGGAGTGAGGTTTGGTTAGACATCTTTCAGCCACATTATTTTGGGGGGCGGTGCAGTCATGCAACTGTGTGCAAAAGCAAAACAGAACTAGAGGAGTGAGGTTTGGTTAGACGTCAATGAAGTACAATGACTCAATTCTGTCAAAAAACGAGAAAACTTCTGCCGAAGTAGCATATATCAGCATTATCGACAAAGACAAGTTCCATGAAGAAACAAGGCAACAGTAAACATGTTGTCTCCCACGAATGATGCAGCGCCCTACCCTCCCTTGGGCAAATTAATGCTATTTTCTAGACTCATCATTCACGTTTTGTAAAAATCGGGCCAGTAGTGTCAGATATAGCGTGGGTTAGCAACACATCTCCCTGAGCATGTGTGCCAAATTTCTGCACTCTTGAGTCAAATAGATTAAGAGATATAATCATGTGCCCTTTATAGTGCCACCAGGTGGTTGATATGAATATTCTTGCATATGTTGAGTTTTGACAACATGTGTACCAAATTGTGTTACAATACGAATACCCTTGACTGATTTATATGCCAGACCACACTCACGTGAATGTTTATTGGTTAATAGCGGCCTTCTTGTTTTAGGTATTAGTCTGGAAAATATTGAGGTGAGAGACCTTTGTCCATAGATGTCACATATCAAGTTTTGAGTAGATCAGTCATTCGGTGTCAAAAGTGTAGCGTTTTAAGTGTATTTCTCAAAATACTAAATGGTGGAAAATCGTGAGGCAAATGTATTTATTGTGAGGAAAAGGACCTATGTACCGAATTTCATTGCTTTAGGTCAAACGGTGTGATGGAGTGTGACCTTTCAAAGTTAGCATTTTCAATCTCTTGTCATAGTGGCACCATCTGGCCAGTCACTATACATTTTTTATATGCCGGATCTTTACCCCTCCCCGATTTCATGGTAGGGGACAAATACAAAATGGTCAAGTTATAAAACATCTGTGATGTACGGAGAACCTTTCCAATTTTGATAGGTCATTCCTACCCTGTTCGAAAGGTAAAAAAGTGCATATCATGTATGAAAATCATGTATTGATCATAACATTGAGAAGGAAAGGGTTAGAAGCGAAGAAAAGTGCATTTTTAAGAAATCCAAGAAATCTTAGTATTTGTTCCTTTAACTACTGTAAAGTCTCAAAATGTAAGAGAAAAACACAAAAAGCATTACTATCTCAATGGGACTCTCTCATTAGCCTAAATGAACAATGACAGGACATCTTATGGATAGCACCTTGAAAAAAGCACTCTCCCCCGTTGAGAGATTGACGGACGTCACCGTTAGAGTAGCCCAGTGTAAAGAGAAATGTAGATTGGGATTAATTTGTGTTTCTGAAAAATGTTCTGAAAGACAATGGGCCCGAAGATAAAAAGAAAATGTATTTCTAATACTATTCTCACAATATATCATATGCGCTTTAAAAGATCAGAAAGCCATCCTGGTCCAAAACAACAAATTAATACTCAGAGTGAAGATGGAAGAGAAGAGAGAGATGAGAGAGAACAGAAGGAGAAAAGAAGAAGATGGAGAAGAACGGGCATCAGAAAGGACAGAAGAGAGAAGAGAGAGAATAGGAGGGGCGAGCCCATAGAGAGGTGTGTGAGGCAGGACGAGGGTTACATTTTGTCTGCTGTCCATGCCAACGGGGTGCATGTCTGAGTAGCGCTGATGCATCCCCGGGTCAGCATAGAAGCTGCTTAGCTGTGGGGGAACTGGAGGTAAGGACTGGGGCTGCTGCTGAAGCTAGGAGAGGAGGGTGGAGAACAAAATGGTTAATAACAGATACACAACCATAGGGCTGGATTCCAATCTGATCACTTTCAAACTTCACTTCTGCACTAATTGAGGCCCCCCCTCTAAGATCAGGGGGTGAATACAGCAATGGTGCCATCTATACTGTAGGCTTACATTACATTTCCATTTGAGAGATTGAGTCAACCAGGGCAGACGGGAAGACAGACAGGGATGCAAACTGGCAAGGGCCCAAAAAGTTGACATGGAACATGTAGGTGAAAAGGTGCAAGCAGGACTGTCACTGTGCTCCTTTCATCCTTTATGCCGGTGGAAGTCAGAGGCTGCGTAACAGCGAAGTCTAGTCAGACTGGACTGTGCTCTTACAGGTGGAATTATAAGATAGTGTATCTACTTCACACGCACTGCGAGCCACTCCAATAATTAAATGTAACAGAAGTATTTAAATCAATGTCTGCATACTCCAGATTGTCATTAGGGCTAAATGACATATTAAAACTGATGGATGCGGACGGAGAGAAAGAATATCTGAACTCTGAAATTCTCATTGTAGGGAAGCATTCTGTGCTTAGTCAATGATTTCAATATGAGAAACATACAATCCCCACCCACATTCGCGATTTATGTGGATTACCCATCGCCGAAAAGTCACGAGTTTGCATCCCTGAGAGAGCTAATGATCAAATTGGAACCAAACCCTGGAAGCACTCAAATTGAGGTGTAAGATGTTACTGGCTAAGGGCCACCAGCATCATGTTCAGTGGGGTGACAAAAGTTTTCTTCAGTTTCACTTCAAGTCTACTGAATGTGACCCAGGTGGCTGTGGAGGCTAGGTGAGGCTCACCGATTGGTTGGCCAGCTGAGGTAAGGTCTGAATGCGCTGGGCATTCCATTTGAAGGGCATGTTGGGGTTATACACGGCCTCCACTAGGACCCTGTCGCCCACCTGGGGGGTCTTCCCCTTCACCGCACTGTGGAGACAACACCCATTATTCACCCACTTGGAAATGCTTTAGAAACTGCAACATATAGAGGCTTGAAACAAGACATTTCTGCTTTGAATAATGGTACACAAATTAGGGATGCAACCAGCAAAATATAGGAAACCCACCAAAAAAAAGGAAACTGGTCCGATTAATGAGACACTTGATGTGAAACATCTAGCTAAATTTTCTGTGGCCCAATCCCAAATGGACTTCTCGACCCTATGGACTTGTGGAGATCTGAGAGGACTTGGGCTAGAGGCAGAGACTGGACACTTACCTGAGCTGGAAGAAGACGTCCTCGTCCACAAAGCCAAAGGTGTCATGCAGCTTGTTGACCACGCCGGTGAAGACGCGCTGCTTCTGGGGCTGGCTTTGCTGCTGGCTCTGCTGCTGGCTCTGCTGCTGGTGGCTAGAGCGAGGCGTGGGATAGGACACGGTGATCTGGGCTGTCTGCTGGGGGTTGGACAGAGAGAGGCTGGTGGGGAGAGCCACAGGGGGCTAGGGAGGAGGAAAGTTATAGGTCAGAATCAACTTCACCCTACTCCTACTTTCTCTATGGCTGCGGTCCAAACACTTAAAAGACGCACCCTCGCCCACTTACCCTCGCCTTACGCCCACTTACCCTCGCCTTACGCCCACTTACCCTCGCTTAACGCCCACTTACCCTCGCCTTATGCCCACTTACCCTCGCCTTACGCCCACTTACCCTCGCCTTACGCCCACTTACCCTCGCCTTATGCCCACTTACCCTCGCCTTACGCCCACTTACCCTCGCCTTACGCCCACTTACCCTCGCTTAACGCCCACTTACCCTCGCTTAACGCCCACTTACCCTCGCCTTATGCCCACTTACCCTCGCCTTATGCCCACTTACCCTCGCCTTATTCCCACTTACCCTCGCCTTATGCCCACTTACCCTCGCCTTATGCCCACTTACCCTCGCCTTATGCCCACTTACCCTCGCCTTATGCCCTTGGGCGAATCCCCACCGCCATCTTGGAAGGTGGTCCAAATGATTAGCCAAGTTTGTAACGTAAGCCCCTCAGCCCTCATTTTTTAGTTGGCTTTACGAGTGTACAATTATGTTCACTCCGGGGCCTGAAACTCCCCATAATTCAAGTTGCGACGATTGTACATCCGCTAAGAAAAGTCAGCGAAAGTTTGAAAACAACATCGAAGGATAAGTCAAAAGAAGTAAAAACGAATGTAAATAAGTTAGAAATGGTGCTACTAATGCACATAACGGCACAAACACATCTCGTAAAAAGTAATATGTTTTTGTTTGGTCATCTTTTGGAAATTGTAGAAATAAAACATTTCCATTCTTCAGAAGTTCCAGCTGGACAGGCTAACGTTAGTTAGGTAATTAATTATCTAGCTGTCATGCAGTAGGCGTATATTAATAATCATATATTTAATATTAGTAGACATGCAATCATAGTTGACTGTAGAGCATATAAAGCACCCACAAACTTCCGGTGTCGGAAAACACAATCATTGCGGGATCAAAGAGTGACGAATTTCAGGCCAAGAGTGGTCCATTTAAAAATAATTCCTTCCTCCCTCGCCCTGCAAGTGTATACTCATCAGACGTCGTGATACGTCATCAGAATTGTCCACTTAATTTGAGGGCTGAGGGGATAGGGTGTTTGGACCGCTGCCTATTAGTCCTAAATGTGTGGATTGTATCACGCCAGGACTGCAAAACTCTGCTAACTTTCCAGAAAACCTGGTTAGAAGATTCATGGAATCGGGAGGGATTAAGCAGAAAAGCTGGAATCTTCCAGCCAGGATTTCTCAGAAAACTGGAATTTTGGGTAAGTAACCAGAATTTTGCAACCCTAATCAAGCCCACTAAATTCAAAACATGTGTCTAACAATGGAACTGCTGGAAGTGTCTATTCTAATCAAATGTCCCATAGCGGGTCTTCTCATTTACCAGAGGTGTTAATTATTATTGTGGCCATACACGTCCCATTGTATTTGGCTGTATGCTATGAAGAAGGTCCATGGGAAGACGCACAATTGGCCTAGCGTCGTCCGGGTTAGGGAGGGTTTGGTCGGTAGGGATATCCTTGTCTCATCGCGCACTAGCGACTCCTGTGGCGGGCCGGGCGCAGTGCACGCTAACCAGGTCGCCAGGTGCACAGTGTTTCCTCCGACACATTGGTGCGGCTGGCTTCCGGGTTGGATGCGCGCTGTGTTAAAAAGCAGTGCGGCTTGGTTGGGTTATGTTTCGGAGGACACATGGCTTTGGACCTTCGTCTCTCCCGAGCCCGTAAGGGAGTTGTAGCGATGCGAAAAGATAGAAACTACTAACAATTGGATACCACAAAATTGGGGAGAAAAATATATATATTTTAAATAAATAATAATAATAAATAAATAGAACTTGTAAAGTGATAAGGCGGGGATGCCTACCGGGAATTTGTTTTCACCACTCCAGTTCTTTCAACATCAGCGGAGGCGTCAGAAAAGGAGGCAAGGAGAGAAGGTGGCGTTAGGATGTTGTCACAATTCTTTCCCTAATAGCTTTGGGTTGTATTGTATCGCATTATTACAAAATCACCACCTACGTATAACAAGAGAGCTCTTGGAATTTTCATGACAAAATGGCAACTTCTTAGACCTATTATGTTGGACTAAATAATTATCCTCAAGACAAGCTGACGTCAGTGGCATCACTTTAGCTAAAAGGTGCAACAAATGTACCAGAGACTAGTTTGTTCCTAATTATCCTACCTGTGAAATCAGCGCTTGCTGGGGCTGGGGGAGCTGTGGAGAGTGACAGGGAGAGAGAAACAGGAGAGAGGAAGAGAGAGAGACATGAAGAGAGAAAGAGAGAGAGACAGGAGCGAGAAAGAGAGAGAGACAGGAGCGAGAAAGAGAGAGAGACAGGAGCGAGAAAGAGAGAGAGACAGGAGCGAGAAAGAGAGAGAGACAGGAGCGAGAAAGAGAGAGAGACAGGAGAGAGAAAGAGAGAGAGACAGGAGCGAGAAAGAGAGAGAGACAGGAGCGAGAAAGAGAGAGAGACAGGAGCGAGAAAGAGAGAGAGACAGGAGCGAGAAAGAGAGAGAGACAGGAGCGAGAAAGAGAGAGAGACAGGAGAGAGAAAGAGAGAGAGACAGGAGAGAGAAAGAGAGAGAGACAGGAGAGAGAAAGAGAGAGACACAGGAGAGAGAAAGAGAGAGAGACAGGAGAGAGAAAGAGAGAGACAGGAGAGAGAAAGAGAGAGAGACAGGAGAGAGAAAGAGAGAGAGACAGGAGAGAGAAAGAGAGAGAGACAGGAGAGAGAAAGAGAGAGAGACAGGAGAGAGAAAGAGAGAGAGACAGGAGAGAGAAAGAGAGAGAGACAGGAGAGAGAAAGAGAGAGAGACAGGAGAGAGAAAGAGACAGGAGAAAGAGAGAGACAGGAGAGAGAAAGAGAGAGAGACAGGAGAGAGAAAGAGAGAAACAGGAGAGAGGAAGAGAGAAACAGGAGAGAGAGGGCGAGACAGAGGCAAAGGAGAGGAGAGTGAGAAAGAGGAAAGAGGAGAGAAACACAGAGGTTGAGAGAAGTCGAGAGGTTAATACTGACAGTGTCTGTAGAACAGAGTACATTCCCCACCCTAGCACCAGTTTTAAAGGGCACTGTGATTTGACCGTGCTGCAGCTGTGAACTGCTGCTGCTTACCCCGTATAAGTCTGTGTGTTGTTGATGTTGCTAAAGAGATAGGGTACACAAACAAGACTTTCAATGAGTCAACAGTACAGTGTTGATTGATACACATAATGATTATGGTCTTTCTCAAATCAAGGCGATTCAGAGTTGTCTGTGTGAGTTGCAAACATCAATTTACCCCGTATGAGTCTGTATGTTGTTGATGTTGCTGAAGAGACGGAGTACACAAACACGTAGAAATTGCAATAAGTACTTAATCGAGTAAACAGTACAGTTGATTGATACATATGAGTATAGGGCTGGGTGATATGTCCACACTATCATATCACTGAATTTCTTTTTTGACTGTTTTGATGTTTCTGAATAATAAAAGATAAATATGCATTATGAATAATATAGACCTGACAAGAGGGTAAAATACACAGATGCGAAACAAAATATTGGCACCATTCACAATTTCGTCTAAAATAAGTAACACTAACTGCACAGGACCATTAATTAATTTCGCAATAAATTCTCGTTTAGGTCTACTGGTAAATTTCTCTCACCTGTGGTAAACTGCAGGTACCTACAGGTAGGGTTGGGCGATATGGCCAAAATATAATGTCACTATATTTTTCTTATTTTTTACACTTATGTTATTTGACATAGTTGATGTTTCTTAATTCTAAGTGGTTTTAATGATCTTTGCTCCATTCTGATTGCTTTATACTGTTTAACCAAAATGCAACCAATTTGTTTTCATATAAGTAGTCCTGTAACTGTCCAGTCCTGTCCTTTCTTGTCTAGCTGTCCATACCAGTACCTGTTGAATGTATTGTACGTCTGTCTATAGGTCTTATTTCGCAGGTTATTGTTTTGTTTTTCTGCTTTTTACTCCAACTCACATCAGGTTAATAGGTCTGAGTAGGTTAAGCCAGGGAAGCAGTTGGCCAGGGATGGAGATTAAGATGGGGGTGTGGGAGGACTCAAGGGATTGTTGGCTAGTCGGAGCAGCTCCACTTCTGTTGCTTTCAAATTTCAATCATTTTTTTGTAAAAATTATTATACCAAAAATAATAAGACAAAGTTGACAGTGAAGTGGTCCTATTTGTAAAACATCACATAGGAATATAAATGATCTTTTGTAGCCTCAAACTCTGGTACACAACCAACGGTTTCTATTTGCATAGAACATTTGATATATTCCAGCATTTTCATACATTTCTTATTTTCTTGCACTAACTTGTTTTCATTTACACACTGTCCCACATTTATTTTGTCTTAGCATGCCTATATTTCGTTTTAAACAATCTTAAATTATTCTCACTCTCCTCTTATACCCTGACAACACCACTCACATCGCATGCGAGAGCGTTGCAAAATAAATTTTGAAAAATATGTTATTCAATTATTGCACCCACACAGCCATGCAATTCATTAAAAATCCTACAATGTGATTTTCTCCCTCATTTTGTCTGTCATAGTTGAAGTGTACCTATGATGAAAATTACAGGCCTCTCATCTTTTTAAGTGGGAGAACTTGCACAATTGGTGGCTGACTAAATACTTTTTTGCCCCACTAAGTTCAAAGATGAAAAAGCCTGGAAGGAGAGGTGACTAGAAACGATTCGGTTGACCGTTTTATGTGTAGATTAATTGGAGGAGTAGAGGACCTTGTGCATTTCAGGTAAAATAACTCAATGTTTATATTCCAGGACAAATTAGCTAGCAACAGCAAGATAGATAAATAGGACAAATTAGCTAGCAATTGTAAGCTAACCAGCTAAATTGCCATAAATGTTCAATGCTTTTCGACCTATCCCCAAATTAATGGAATTGGTTCAGAGTTTGTTTTGATATTTTAACCTGAGTGTCGTGATCGCGTTTGGTGTAGGGGGACAAAATAAATGTATGCATGATGGCGCACGCATGCAGCCGGTTTGGGTTCTGTGTTAGACTGTATTATCAGCTTCAGCTGCAGTTGTTACTTTCACCACTAGGGGTAGTCAGACAATTTCCGAGGGTATATTTGGCACGGTTGCCCTCCCGAAGTTGTTGACTTGTTATGCTAGAGTTAGTTAGACAGCAGTTCTCAGCTGTCAGAAGTTTCTTACTGGTGCTTAAAACAGATTGGCAAAACAAAATTTGAGTGATTATGTAAAGTAAAAATCCCAAAAGGTCCGTGAATGAAGTGGCACAGCGGTCTAAGGCATCTCTGTATCACATCCGGCCGTGATTGGGAGCTCCATAGGGCTGCGCACAATTGGCCCAACGTCGTCCAGGTTTGGCCGTCATTGTAAATAATAATGAGTTTTTAACTGACTTACCCAGTTAAATAAAGATTACATTTATAAAAAATATAAAAATAAGAATACCGGTATCTTTTTTTTACTGTTTGTCGTCCAGCCCTACATGAGTATGACCGTTCTTAAATCAATGCGATTCAGAGCTGCACATCAATAATAATAGTCTGTATGTTGTTGCTAAAGAGATGGGGTACACACAGATATTGCAATAAGTACACTATATATACAAACGTATGTGGACACCCCTTCAAATTAGTGGATTTGGCTATTTCAGCCACACCCGTAGCTGACAGGCGTATAAAATCGACTACACAGCCATGCAATTTCCATAGACAAACATTGGCAGTAGAATGGCCTTAATGAAGAGCTCAGTGACTTTAAACGTGGCATCGTCATAAGATGCCACCTTTCCAAAAAGTCAGTTCATCAAATATCTGCCCTGCTAGAGCTGCCCTGGTTAACTGAACGTGGTGTTATTGTGAAGTGGAAACGTCTAGGAGCAACAACGGCTCAGCTTCGAAGTGGTAGGCCACACAAGCTAACGGGGAAGGCCAGGTAAAAAGGGTCTGTTCTCGATTGCAACACTCACTACCGAGTACCAAACTGCCTCTGGAAACAACGTTCGCACAATAACTGTTTGTCGGGAGCATCATGAAATGGGTTTCCATGCCCGAGCAGCCACACAAAAGCCTAAGATCACCATGCGCAATGCCAAGCGTCGGCTGGAGTGGTGTAAAGCTAGCCACCATTGGACTCTGGAGCAATGGAAACACGTTCTCTGGAGTGACGAATCACGCTTCACCAGATGCCAGGAGAACGCTACCTGCCCCAATGCATAGTGCCAACTGTAAAGTTTGGTGGAGGAGGAATAATGGTTTGGGGCTGTTTTTCATGGTTCGGACCAGGCTCCATAGTTCCAGTGAAGGGAAATCTTAACTCTACAGCATACATTGACATTCTAGACAATTCTGTGCTAACTTTGTGGCAAAATTTTGGGGCTGGCCCTTTCCTGTTTCAGCATGACAATGCCCCTATGCACAAAGCGAGGTCCATACAGAAATGGTTTGTCGTGATTGGTGTGGAAGAACTTGACTGGCCTGCCTGGCTCTGACCTCCACCCCATTGAACACCTTTGGGATGAATTGGAACGCTGATTGCAAGTCTGGCCTAATCGCCCAAAATCTGTGCCTGACCTCACTAATGATCGTGGCTGAATGGAAGCAAGGCCCCGCAGCAATGTTCCAACACCTAGTGGAAAACCTTCCCAGAAGAGTGGAGGCTGTTATAGCAGCAAAGGGGGAGCAACTCCATATTATTGCCCATGATTTTGGAATGAGATGTTCAAAGAGCAGGTGTCCACATACTTTTGGTATTTCATTGAGTAAACAATATTTTTATTTTATTTGATACATATCAAGCGACCAGCAAGGTCTTTTTCAAGATAAGTTGGTGATTCAGAGTTGTACATCAATAATTTGCACCTATAAAAATATATCAAACAAATACTACATTGGACGAGGTCAAAGAGAATAAAAGGTAAACTGTGCTCCAGCCTAAAACAAATCTGATTCAACAAAGTGAGGCAAATTTATTTTACTTAAGTGAAACCCATTGAGTGAGTGAGTGGTCTACCTGACGTGATATGAACTGGCTGCTCTCTGGGTTAGAACATTCAGTGTTCTTAAAGTTCTGACACTGACAGTTTTGCTGACAAGCTCTAATTAATTTACAATCCAAGCAACAGTATTTCACTTGGTGTATTGGCCATGTCTCACCTGATGGGGTACATTATAGAGTTGTTGAGGAGGAGGCTGCTGTGGAGGAGGTTGTTGCTGCTGCTGTTGCTGCTGCTGCTGCTGCTGCTGCTGTTGTTGTTGCTGCTGTTGTTGCTGCTGATACTGCTGCAGGGCCGAGTTCATTTGAGACTGAAACAATAGGAGAGACGAGACAGAGAAAAAGTTAAATGACAGGAGTGGCAGGCAGCCTAGCAGTTAAGAGCGTTGGGCCAGCAACAGAAAGGTCGCTGGATTGAATGTGTCGACTAGGTGAAAAATCTGTCTGTGCCCTTGAGCAAAGCACTTAACCCTAATTGCTCCTGTAAGTCGCTCTGGATAAGAGCATCTGCTAAATGCCTAAAATGTACATGTAAAATGTTGATGCTCTGTCTATCGTAAGGTACGACTCAGATGTGACAGGTGATACGTCGACAAAAACACTAGCTAGTCTAAACGTGTCAGCTTTTTCTTTGAATTACATTTCAGGAAATGGCCCTTGAGTTCTGTTGCGGTTCATTTGAGTGATGTCAATTTGAAGGGAAGACTATTTACTGAACAGTTAAGTGACTCCATGCTCAACTATAGGTGATTCCAAGATGGTGTAGCAGTCAGGCATCTTTGTCTTCGTCTTGTATATATCTTTTCATATATTTTTTCCTCGCAAATATTGATATTTTTCTTAACATCAGCTTCAACCCGCCTCACCCAATGTGGTATGGATCTGCTATTTTCTTTACTTTAGAACCGGAACCCCCCCAACAGAAGCTAGCCAGCTAACTAGACCCAAATTAGGTTTTATCATTGAGAATGTTTCTTCAGTAAACAAAATCAAAAAAGTTTATGTAAAATTAGCTGTGACCAACCAATGGGGTATCTCCCCACCATTTTGGGGACTCTTGGGTTGTGTTCACTTGGCACGAAACCAGAGTTACTACCTGAGCTTATTCAATAACAACAAATGTTATCATATTCTGTTTGAGAATGTTTAGCTACATTGTGCCAAACTGAACACTGCCCTGCTGATCCTAGTGTAGTTCACCTGTTGCAGTGCTGCAGCGGCAGCGGCTGCGGCTTGCTGCTGCAGGGCTGAAGCCTGCTGGGACAACTGGTAGTTAGCGGCAGCCGACTGGGAGTTGAGGGAGGCTGCAGCCAGGGCTGACTGCTGGGAGTACATAGAGGGAGACGCACCCAAGAGAGATGGTTGTTGCACACCTAGAGCTGCAGGAGAGAGTAGGGTGCGGAATAGAATAATTCAGAAAGAGGATGGAGTGAGGAGGTAGAGCAAGCGAGAGGAATGGAGTGATAGAAAGACGGGTTGAACGAGAAACGAGAGTACTTTTAACATCTTTGAATGTCCAGTTGACCACTGAATCTCCTCCATCACAAACTTGCCAAACAGATCCAAGTCTGAGATGCCGTTTCCTTCAAGCACTGTACCCTCAACCACACTTTAATTTTATCCCACCAATGAGCACAGAGTGTAGTATTCAGCAAGGTGTCAAACTCACAGTGTATGCTGTTGAGGTCCAGGGACTGTCCTGAGTGGCCGGGCTGGGACACCACTGTGGCAGCAAACTGGGCCGCCCACGGAGGGTTCTTCTGTCCCCCAAACTGTGCCATGAGTCAAGGCTCGAGCTTAGGTGTATTGACAGAACCAATTTAAGTTTATATCCTGTCAATACAACAGGAAATGGGCCTGTTTATATAAGGATTCTTCATTTGACATGTACCTTTGCTTTGAACACAAACATTGACAGCTAGCAACAAAAACAAACTATACCAGGAGAAGATTGTTACAGATTTACTTGCAGCTAATAAAATACTTAACTAGCAAAACATAACCACGTAGCCAACGAAAACAACGTTTGGCCTCTTGACAACTGCCTCTACTCAGCGGGATAGTAGTGGGACGAGCAACAACGGAATGGGCAAACAAGCAATTCGTAGCAAGCAAAACGTTATAGTAACTGCTGGCAACTGTCGCTAACTACTGTTAGTTGCTAAGTTAGCCCTATAAATAGTACGCCAAATTCATGATATGAATTTTAAAACAATTACTAGAAGCATTATAATTAAAATTCACATTCATGAATTTGGCGTACTATTTATTGGGTTACTAGCGAGTTTAGATCCCTGTTGAGTTCAGTAAACGTACTTGTTGCTAAGCTAGCTATGTTAATGCGTTTGCTCGACACTTGCCGATATTAATAAACGTTAACTGGTTAGCAGTTAATAAATAGCTATAGGCTAGCTAACATGCTTACTTTGGCTGGGTTCACTTGCTAACGGAGATTATAGTTAGTTAGGTACCCAACTTGCTAACTAGATAGCTAATGTTAGTTAACTACAATGACTACTCGTGGGTTTTGTTTTCAAAACAACGTTAGCTAGCTAATTAATTTGCCGATATTAGCTAACGTTAGCTACCTGGTTAGCCTTTAGCTATAAATAGCCACAGGCTAGCTAACATGATGTTGGCTTGTTAACGGAGATAAATAGCTAACTTAGCTAGCTATAATGACTCCTGCGTTGTTTTCAAAGCAACGTTTGACAAACGTCGCTAGCTTGAGGCCTAAGCAAGGCAAAACACACATAATGCTGTCTGAATGGTAGCAAACAGCAAGGCTGATGGAGATTCAAATTTTGCACCAATAATTGCATTCTGCAGTACCAAAACCATCAGAACTGTACCTGTAAAATTTTAATTACATTAACGTTACAGAAACAAATTGTCCTCACTGCTGTTCCACTTTCCTGCTCTGTGAATGCACCGGCGACGAGAGATACAAAAACGTTCACCGCGCATGCGTATCAGTGGCGCGCACGCGTATTACATACGGGTACCTTTTTTTTTAATATCAGAGAAACTGTATATAATGATGAGATATTCTTGTCTCCCCCCTAAAAATGTGAGTCGTTGTCCCAAAGGCGGGAAGCCATGCAGTCTGCTTATCACTATTCCCGCGTGGACAGACTGACGGGAGTGGACCCTTTCTCTTCTTCCTCTCTGGTTATATGTTCAGGGGTCATTTACGGTCACGGTAACAAGATTCATCATAGACCTGTGGCTAAACATGAACCATGAAAACCTTGAAATATCACTGCTGCAACTTGGAGAAAATATTAAAGATAGTGTGTGATAATATACCGTGTGAGAAATAATATATGGAAAATATTGCATAATATGCATTGCCTATGTCCATCCCTAGCCAGCTACCACCCGGTTACTCAACCCTGCACCTAAGAGGCTGCTGCCCTATATCCATAGAATCACTGGTCACTTTAATGATGTTTACATACTGCTTTACTCATTTCATATGTATATACTTTATTTTAGTCAATGCCAGCCTAATATTGATATATTTCTTAACTCCGTTATTTTACTTTTGGAGTCGTGTGTACTGTCGTGAATGGTTAGATACTACTGCACTGTTAGATCTAGGAACGCAAGCATTTTGCTACACCAGCAATAACATCTGCTAAATATGTGTATGTGATCAATCAAATTTTATTTGATAAATCTGATTGTTTCCAACATCAACTCAATAAAGACAGCAAAGCAATATCAAATGGTTATTCCCACAAGTTTTGTTTTCTGAAAACAATAACAATATAATAATACAACGAGATGATTCCACGAATGGGACAAAATAACCATTACATTTTCCTTTGTGATACTAGTATGATTCGGACTTCTGTATCAGCAATATGAGATTGCAGCTGGAACTGTTACAATTGCAATGCATATACAAGTGAATGGGTGATAGTATCCATTCAAAGAACTTGAATCATTGCACAACATTTATCACAGTATTTCACATAAAGCTTTCTTTAAGAGTAGATGTACTGCAATCTATATGATAAATATAAATTAATCTTGGTTAACCCAGAACTAAAGTATTATGGAATTGGTCAGATGCTCGATTAAGTTCTGGGTCCATACGTATTGGGAGAAGATGCAGAACGAGAATCGGAACGAAGAGCTCCACTCTCTCTGCAATTTACAGGCAAGTCAAAATGGGCCAAATGTCCCTTCTCCTTCCAAAATGTGAAAGATGCCAACACCTACAAAATCGTGATGTGTCTAAATAACCAGTGAAGAAAAACCCAAGCAACAGAATGAATGCTGCTCGTTATGTCACGCATCCCGTTGACATATCTATGATACCATTTGTTTACGTAGTCTCTCCACGAGAGATTAAATATAAATGAGCATGTGCCCATGCCATAAATGTAAATGTGTTAATGTGATTACTATGTGTAGACTCCTGAACAATGCATTCACAAAGAAACATATACAGCTAAATCATTTTGTCGTTTTAACTGTGCAATATCTTGTGATCATTTCATATAAACAATTGGTCATGCTTGGCCTAGGGATATATATAAACCATATCCCTTAACTCAAACCATCACAGAATGTCCTTTCATCAGAGAATATATATATTTTTTTAAACATATGAAGTAAATTTGTAAATCAACCTGCAAAGAAATAAATATCAAATATATAACATAACTGCCGTCTTCAGAGTTTTCGGCCTTTACAATGGAAGAGACAAACAGTATAAATGTGTCAGTGTGTGGCCTGGCTTCATTGTAACAGTAATATACAGTATTTGAGTAAATTAAAGACAAAAACAACAGCCTACAGCACACTACAGTTGGTATTTTGAAAGGGCAATGCTGAATATTATTTTAAAACATGAACATTGCACTAAGGTAGTGGAAGCAGTATCTACCTGGTTTGCAAGGCATCTATACAACAGGCTGTTTATCTATAGGCATGGGGGCTGACAGAAGTTTTATATGTCTCCTAACTTGCGTTCCAACTCGGTGAAAACCTTTGCATTCACATGATCCACTTCATCTTCCACCTACAGACACCAAACAAAAAGAACAGCTATAATTGACACTTTATACACACTGCATATTTATTTATATACTGGAGTCTTGACATAGCTCACTCTACTGCTGTACATATTTGTAGTATATATATTGTATAAATGAATCCGGTGTATATACATAAATATTACATTTGCATTACTGTTAGTGTTATTTGGGTTGTTCATTGGATTCTTATGACATTACTTGATTTCTTTTTTAAATTTATTGGTAATTTTTGAACTTGTTTGACATTTTACTGCATTGTTAGGAGTTAGTAACATAAGCATTTCGCTGCACCCGATATAACATCTGCTAAGCTGTGTACGTGGCCAATACACTTTGATTTGACATCACAAAGCAGATGCTGTTCCAACTTCATGATTTAGTACTCACTCCATTCCCCTCTAACTCCTACTCCTCTCTCGCCATTCCCCTCCAACTCCTTCTCCATCCTATTTCTGCCTCTGTGCGTTTCTCTCTCCTCCTCCTCTTCTCCTACTCCCTCTTTGTATTCACCCTCTCACCTGTTCCACGTCATCCACCTCAGGGATGTAGAACTGCAGCATGTTCTGGATGCCATTCTTCAGGGTGACAGTAGAGCTGGGGCAGCCGGTGCATGAGCCAACCAGCTTCAGCTTCACCGTGCCGTTCTCAAAGCCCTTGAAGATGACATCACCGCCATCCTCCATCACCGTGGGCCTGTGTGTGACAGGAGGGCTTATCAGGTTAGTTTGTCATTCAACAACATAACAGGTATTATTACAATTGTTATTAAAAACTAGGAGGGACAGAAGAATGGAGAGGAAGATGAGGAGTTTAAGAGGGGAGGGGATAGGAGAAATCCTTGACAATAGCATTATTATAGACTATATTTCATTTCAACATCACTTCTATCATTTATTTGTGGAACAACTTCAGTGTCCAAACAATCTGCCAGATTGCATTTAGCTTGAAGAGCCAAAACATCTTTATCTAGACTGTGGACAAAACCTTCCTAGGATGCCTCTAGGGCTCAGATTCCACAAATGGGTCATATTGTACTAGATCAGCGTTCTCCAACTCCAGTCCTTCAGGACACATTTTTGTTGTAGCCTTGGACAAGCACACTGGATTCAACTTGTCAACTAATCATCAGGCCCTGAACTGGCCGGTTTGATTTTACTGAGCCGCAGGGCACCGGTCTATGGCACATGGCATGAGGAAAAGAGGTGAGGGAGGGGCACCCTGCTCAAATGGAACAGTAATCTGCACCACTCGGTCATGTTGTCAACAAGGCAGCACGGTGCATTGTCCAGAAACATACATCTCTTTAATATGTATATATGTTTCAATTTTCTAGTTTTTATTGGGAAGACAGTGTTTTTATCAAAAGCAATCACTTTTGCATTACTCAACATGCTTAATTACTCACAGTGCATTCCACATTTTGTTATGTTACAGCCTTATTCTAAAATTAATTAAATTTATTTGTAAGACTAATGTAACATGTGGAAAACGTCAAGGGGTCTGAATACTTTCCGAATGCACTGTAACTTTTGTTTTGAGCCTACTTCGCCGAGGGCTTTAAACGCTGCAAATGGCTCACCCTGGGAGGCAGCCCGGTTCCAAAATAAATGCAATCAACTTTCACCCGGTGCAAAGCACGCCTACCCGGTCGTCGGTGTCAGGGGCTACAACAAACATGTCTGCTGTTGGGGGTACTGGAGGACCGGAGTTTGAAAACACTGTACTAGATTAACAAAATATTGTCAGTAAAACACAATCACCATACTGAGAGAATGTGTGGATTTTACCTGATCCATGTACATTGGGGCAAAAAAGTATTTAGTCAGCCACCAATTGTGCATGTTCTCCCACTTAAAAAGATGAGGCCTGTAATGTTCATCATAGGTACACTTCAACTATGACAGACAAAATGAGAAGGAAGAAAATCCAGAAAATCACATTGTAGGATTTTTAATGAATTTATTTGCAAATTATGGTGTAAAATAAGTATTTGGTCAATAACAAAAGTTTCTCAATACTTTGTTATATACCCTTTGTTGGCAATGACAGAGGTCAAACGTTTTCTGTAAGTCTTCACAAGGTTTTCACACACTGTTGCTGGTATTTTGGCCCATTCCTCCATGCAGATCTCCTCTAGAGCAGTGATGCTTTGGGGCTGTTGCTGGGCAACACGGACTTTCAACTCCCTCCAAAGATTTTCTATGGGGTCGAGATCTGGAGACTGGCTAGGCCACTCCAGGACCTTGAAATGCTTCTTACGAAGCCACTCCGTTGCCCGGGCGGTGTGTTTGGGATCATTGTCATGCTGAAAGACCCAGCCACGTTTCATCTTCAATGCCGTTGCTGATGGAAGGAGGTTTTCACTCAAAATCTCACGATACATGGCCCCATTCATTCTTTCCTTTACACGGATCAGTCGTCCTGGTCCCTTTGCAGAAAAACAGCCCCAAAGCATGATGCTTCACAGTAGGTATGGTGTTCTTTGGATGCAACTCAGCATTCTTTGTCCTCCAAACACGACGAGTTGAGTTTTTACCAAAAAGTTATATTTTGGTTTCATCTGACATTCTCCCAATCTTCTTCTGGATCATCCAAATGCTCTCTAGCAAACTTCAGACGGGCCTGGACATGTACTGGCTTAAGCAGGGGGATATGTCTGGCACTGCAGGATTTGAGTCCCTGGCGCCGTAGTGTGTTACTGATGGTAGGCTTTGTTACTTTGGTCCCAGCTCTCTGCAGGTCATTCACTAGGTCCCCCCGTGTGGTTCTGGGATTTTTGCTCACCGTTCTTGTGATCATTTTGACCCCAAGGGGTGAGATCTTGCGTGGAGCCCCAGATCGAGGGAGATTATCAGTGGTCTTGTATGTCTTCCATTTCCTAATAATTGCTCCCACAGTTGATTTCTTCAAACCAAGCTGCTTACCTATTGCAGATTCAGTCTTCCCAGCCTGGTGCAGGTCTACAATTTTGTTTCAGGTGTCCTTTGACAGCTCTTTGGTCTTGGCCATAGTGGAGTTTGGAGTGTGACTGTTTGAGGTTGTGGACAGGTGTCTTTTATACTGATAACAAGTTCAAACAGGTGCCATTAATACAGGTAACGAGTGGAGGACAGAGGAGCCTCTTAAAGAAGAAGGTACAGGTCTGTGAGAGCCAGAAATCTTGCTTGTTTGTAGGTGACCAAATACTTATTTTCCACCATAATTTGCAAATAAATTCATTAAAAATCCTACAATGTGATTATCTGAATTTTCTTTCTCATTTTGTCTGTCATAGTTGAAGTGTACCTATGATAAAAATTTACAGGCCTCTCATCTTTTTTAGTGGGAGAACTTGCACAATTGGTGGCTGACTAAATACTTTTTTGCCCCACTGTATCTACAGCAAAACATCATGAGTGACAGACTGATCATACTAATAGTATGTGGGGATTTTACCTGATCCATGTATCTACAGCAAAACATTATGAGAGTGACAGACTGATCATACTAATAGTATGTGAGGATTTTACCTGATCCATGTATCTACAGCAAAACATTATGAGAGTGACAGACTGATCATACTAATAGTATGTGAGGATTTTACCTGATCCATGTATCTACAGCAAAACATTATGAGAGTGACAGACTGATCATACTAATAGTATGTGAGGATTTTACCTGATCCGTGTATCTAGGAGCTCCTTTATCATTGAAACAATTTCATCATCATCTTCAGAGTGACCTAAGACAGGAACAGCATGTTGAAAAGTTCATAATTCCAAGAAACAAACATACAAAAAAAAAAGTCCGTTGGCGGGTAGAATGAAAACATTCTATCAACCCACGGGTCGGCTGAGCACAATTATATTGCGGTCGGAAACGTTTTAAATCAAGATCCTCTTTTTTTTACCAATCCATGAACTTGTGTTGAATTGTGTTGTGAATTTCATTAGGCTATGTGCACAGTGAGGCAGACATAGCGAAGGTTACCAGCCACGCAGCGAGACAGTGGAGCAGGTAACTCTCCCCATTATTAGCCTATTTGTGTGGTGTTGAAACATAATTTGTCCACGTGCAGAGTTTATATTCCCTTCTGCCACACGACAATACGTTGTCAAGTTTATTTTCCCTGACTCCTAGCTCATGTGAAAATGGCAAACCTAACAGTAGAAATAATAAGAACGTTTATGATGATGAAATACAGGTGCTACCCGAGTCAAATCCAGTTTGGAAGGATTTTGTAGTCATTGTGGACAAGGAGGACAACACGGTAGATGGACACAGTCCACAAAAGTGCAAGCAGGCATTTGTTTACAATAATTCTGTTAATCATTACATTCATTCAGGCATACATTTAGACCAAACTCAGGCCATATCAAGTATAATCCAGTGCCGCTTTTAAAAGTTTGAGTAGCCAATAGCCTACCTAATAATAGACGTAGGCTATTTTTGCAGCCTATAGCCTATTCAATTCTGGGAATTGTTTAAGTTTTAATTAAACTATTGGATTATTTAAACAATCTACACACAATACCCCATATGACAAAGCAAAAACAAGTTGCTATGAGACTCAAAATGGAGCTCAAGTGCATCCTGTTTCCATTGATCATCATTGAGATGTTTCTACAACTTGATTGGAGGAGTCCACCTGTGGTAAATGTAATTGATTGGACATGATTTGGAAAGGCACACACCTGTCTATATAAGGTCCCAGTTGACAGTGCTTGTCAGAGCAAAAACCAAGCTATGAGGTCAAAGGAATTGTCCGTAGAGCTACAAGACAGCAAAATGTCTGCAGCACTGATTGTTCCCAAGAACACAGTGGCCTCCATCATTCTTAAATGGAAGAAGTTTGGAACCACCAAGACTCTTCCTAGTGCTGGCCGCCAAGCCAAATTGAGCAATCGGGAGAAGGGCCATGGTCAGGTAGGCGACCAAGAACCCGATGGTCACTCTGACAGAGTTCTAGAGTTCCACTGGAGAACCTTCCAGGACAACCATCTCTGCAGCACTCCACCAATCAGGCCTTTATGGTAGTGTCCAGACAGAAGCCACTCCTCAGTAAAAGGCACATGACAGCCTGCTTGGAGTTTGCCAAAAGGCATCTAAAGGACTCTGACCATGAGAAACAAGATTCTCTGGTCTAATGAAACCAAGACTGAACTCTTTGGCCTGAATGCAAAGTGTCACGTCTGGAGGAAACCTGGAACCATCCCTACGGTGAAGCATGGTGGTGGCAGCATGCCTCTTTTTCAGCGGCAGGGACTGGGAGACTAGTCAGGATTGAGGCAAAGTACAGAGAAATCCTTGATGAAAACCAGGTCAAGAGCGCTCAGGACCTCAGACTGGGGCAAAGGTTCACCTTCCAACAGGACAACGACCCTAAGCACACAGCCAAGACAACACAGGAGTGGCTTCAGGACGAGTCTCTGAATGGCCAAGCCAGAGCCCGGACTTGAACCCGATCGAACATATCTGGACAGACCCAGAAATTGCTGTGCAGCAACGCTCCCCATCCAAACTGACAGATTGAGCGGACCTGCAGAGAAGAATGGGAGAAACTCCCAAAATACAGGTATGCCAAGCTTGTAGCGTCATACCCAAGAAGACTCAATAATGTAATCACTGCCAAAGGTGCTTCAACAAAGTACTGAGTAAAGGGTCTGAATACTTTTGTAAATGTGACATTTCCTTTTTATTTTATAAATTTGCAAACGTTTCTAAAAACCTGTTTTTGCTTTGTCATTATTGGGTATTGTGTATAGATTAATGAGGGGGAAAAACAATGTAATACATTTTAGAGTAAGTCTAACGTAACAAAACGTGGAAAAAGTCAACGGGTCTGAATACTTCCCGAAGGCACTGCATTATTGTTTTTTGGCGGGTCACGGATCGGCTTTCGGAACAATTCTATGCTGGTGGCGGAGAAAAAAATCTGTCCTGATGTCAGATATTGGGTGAGACTTGGAATTGATGTGGCTGGAGCGGGTGCGACTCCAAAAAGCTGACCAGTGTAGCACTCCACACTCAAATGAAGAAGAGCTTTGTTCCTGTCAAACTCACTGCTCTCATGGTGGGTAACCCCAGTGGTTATGGGGTCTCCACTGTCAAAGAACTTAGTGATAGCATCCATGGCATGGTGCTTGATGTCCGTCCACTCCACATCATCATCTGCCTGGGAAGGGCAACACAAAACATGCAAAGGCCTGGTAAATGAACATGGCTGGGCCCTGATTCACCAGCCCTCTCAAAATGTACCCTTGCACACTTTCTTGCATGGATTTAGCAATAGTGAAAACTCCCTCCTGTCAATGCTTATACAGTACTAATCCTATGCTTTTAAATCCACAACAAGGAGTGTGCAAGTGCACACTTTGGGAGAAGGGTGGAGAATTGGGACATGTATTGAATCATAAAGTTACTTTTATTTGTGACATGATACATTCAGTTATTATGGTCTTATAATGGCACACCATATCCCAGAGTAAGTGGATAGGGTTGGTAAAATGAAAGGGAAGGTAGATGAGGTTTATTTATTCTGTACCTTGGTCACTGTGATGAAGTCAGGACCATAGAACACACTTTTCACTCCTTCGATTCCGAACAGGTCCCTGTGCAACCAAGGAGCGGCAACCAAGAATGGTCCATGTCAAACATTTCATGTTAGTATGTACAGTAATATCTATGATCTATAATCCACATGGTGCTCAGAACAGAACAAAGTGGAGATGCTCATTGCACTTTTATTTATTCTGACTTGAGGCACGCAAAGAACTAACTTAGGCTAATCAGTACAGTAAACCAATACAACTAAGAAATAAATACAGAAATGGGGTTAATTTCTCAAATTTCATTTTATTCCCTCTCCCTTGTAAATTCAATTTATTTCCATTCAAATTCCCGGTCAGTGTTTGAATTCAGAGATAATTCCAATGTTCGTTAAATTAGATTTATTTAATTCACAATTCAATACGCAACAATTCCTCAAATTCCTAATCAAATCAAATTCCCTTGGGCTTTCAGGCTGACCATGTCACTGTTCAGACAGCCTAGTTATACTGGAAATGATTTAAGTCAATGATTTAAAACAAATCCTGGAGAATTTAGATTTCTTATACGAAGTGTATTAATTACATTAACCTGTTGAGTGTAGGGGGCAGTATTTTGATGTTTGGATGAAAAACGTACCCAAATTAAACTGCCTATTTCTCAGGCCCAGAAGCTAGAATATGCATATAATTGTCAGATTAGGATAGAAAACACAAGTTTCCAAAACTGTCAAAATATTGTCTGTGAGTATAACATAACTGATATTGCAGGCGAAAACCTGAGGAAAATCCAATTAGGAAGTGCCTCTTATTTTGAATGCTCCCCGTTCCATTGCATGCCTTCCTTCCATTTAAAAAGGGATATCAACCAGATTCCTTTTCCTATGGATTCCACATGAACAGTCTTTAGACATAGTTTCAGGCTTTTATTCTGAAAAATGAGTGTGAAAGATCCCACCGCGTCAGTGGATGGCTGGGTGCCGGCAGCGTTTTGCCTGCGCCAACGGAGTGGAGCAGACATTTTCTCTCACTCCTATTGAAAAAGCTAAGGTCCGGTTTAAATATTATCGATTATATATTGTAAAAACAACCTGAGGATTGATTATAAAAAACATTTGACATGTTTCTACGAACTTCACGGATACTATTTGGAATTTGTCTGCCCCGTTGTGACCGCTCGAGCCTGTGGATTTCTGAACATAACGCGCCAACCAAATGGAGGTATTTTTGATATAAAAATAATCTTTATGGAACAAAGAACATTTATTGTGTAACTGGGAGTCTCGTGAGTGCAAACATCCGAAGATCATCAAAAGGTAAGCAATTCATTTTATTGCTTTTCAGACTTTTGTGACCAATCTACTTTGCTGCTTTTCTGTTTAATGTTGTCTGCTGAGAGAGATGTCCTTACATAAACGCTTGGTATGCTTTCGCCGAAAAGCTTTTTTGAAATCTGATACGCCAGGTGGATTAATAACAAGCTACGCTGTGTTTTGCTATATTGCACTTGTGATTTCATGAAAATTAAATATTTTTTGTAATTTTATTTGTATTTGGCACTCTGCAATTCAGCGGATGTTGACGAAAATGATCCCGCTAAAGGGATGGGTGCATCAAGAAGTTTTGGGAAACGTAAAATTGAATTTCAATTTGAATTTCATTGATATATATATACACTACTATTCAAAGGTTTGGGGTAATTTAGAAATGTCCTTGTTTTTGAAAGAAAAGCAAACTTTTTGTCCATTAAAATAACATCAAATTGATCAGAACTACACAGTGTAGACATTGTTCATGTTGTAAATGACTATTGTAGCTGGAAACGGCTGATTTTTAACATAGGCGTACAAAGGCTCATTATCAGCAACCCTCACTCCTGTGTTCCAATGGTACATTGTGTTAGCTAATCCAAGTTAATTATTTTAGAAGGCTAATTGATCATTAGAAAACCCTTTACAAATATGTTAGCACAGCTGAAAACTGTTGTGCTGATTTAAAGATGCAATAAAACTGGGTTTCTTTAGACCAGTTGAGTATCTGGAACATCAGCATTTGTGGGTTCGATTACAGGCTCAAAATGGCCAGAAACAAATAACTTTCTTCTGAAACTCGTCAGTCTATTCTTGTTCTGAGAAATGAAGGCTATTCCATGCGAGAATTTGCCAAGAAACTGAATATCTCGTACAACGCTGTGTACTACTCCCTTCACAGAACAGCGCAAACTGGCCCTAACCAGAATAGAAAGATAAGTGAGGCCCCGGTGCACAACTGAGCAAGAGGACAAGTACATTGGAGTGTCTAGTTTAAGCATCCTGGAGTCGCCTCTTCACCGTTGACGTTGACTGATGTTTTGCTGGTACTATTTAATGAAGCTGCCAGTTGAGGACTTGTGAGGCGTCTGTTTCTCAAACTAGACACTAATTTACTTGTCCTCTTGCTCAGTGTATAAGCGTCACTGGTTCTCACACGCTCTGAAAAGTTTATTCACACTGTCTGGTTTCGTCATGTTTACAGGTCATTGTTTAGACTCTTGCTACTATCATATTTCAATAGCTCAAAAAATACAATTCCTGTTATCCAACAGTACTAACCTGGCTAAGGAGGAGCACTCTGCAGAGCTTGGAGAGGGGAAATCCAGGGTCCCCACCCCCAACACAGGCTTACCAGGGATGAACTTCAAGCTCCGTGGGTTTGGTGTGTCCTGTGTCTGAATGGACAAGTGTCGCACTGAAACATAATGGTATGGTCATCCTTCAAGCATATGTTAAATGGTTCTTGTGTAGAAAAAAAATAAAGGCCAGTTTCTCACCTACGAACTGTGCGGGTCCAGTCAGGGGCAGAAGTTGAACTTTTCTGTAGTTCGGGCCAATGCATTGTGTGTGGAACTGGTTTCTCGTCTTAATTGGAAACCTATAACAGACAGTACATGTCAGGTCATGTAGTTAGATGGTTGGAGATTAATTCAACTGAGTGGGTTTATCTCAGGTTTGTCCTTACAAACCTGCCACTTCGGGATGGCCTTGAAGCGTCATTAATTTGCGACCTTGTCAACAAGCAAAGAAAAAACGATAACGTATCTAACGTTGGCTAGCTAGCTACCTACGATTGTCTAATGTCACCGATTAGGCTTGACTATGCCGCAATGACCCGACTGCAAAACTGGTAACTGAGAAAGGTTTTAGCTAGCTAACGTTAGCTAGGTTCTCAGAAAGTTAGCTAGCTACTTCAAACTTTAAGCAATCGAGTTGATAACAGGTTTAGCAAGCTAACGGAACAATAGCCAGGCAAACAGAGTTGTTAAATGCGTTACTTCATATACTTTAATATGTATACAATTTGGGAAATATCGGCTGCGCAACATGATGGCGATTAAGTTTGACAACGATGTCGCAGTTAGCTTGGCTAACTAGCTAGGTCAAGCATAGATTCCTAACGGAAATTGGCAGCCACTCGTGCTGAATTCACAGCAATACCTTCATTACGTTGACATACACACGTAGGAATGTTATATTAGTAGAAGCTCAAACCTAAAATGTGATGTATTTCGTGACTGAATCAACCGTTGAAGACTCCATCTTATGCGGGCAGCCATTTCATTTGTTTTTAAAGTGAGGACCCAACACACAGCTGGCTTCACATATCCTGTTTGAAATAGATTCCAATTGCTCCACAATTACCTTTTTAATCGTTAGTTTGATAAGTAAATGTTCTTATTCATTACAATAAACAAACATCAATTCAAACTATATAGCTTATAGATACTCTCGAAGTACAAATATTGTCTCCCGAGTGGCGCAGCGGTCTAAGGCACTGCCTCTCAGTGCTAGAGGTGTCACTACAGACCATGGTTTGATTCCAGGCTGTATCACAACGGTCATGATTGGGCGGCGCACAATTGGCCCAGCGTCGTCCAGGTTATGGGTAGGCCGGCATTGTAAATAAGAATTTGTTCTTAACTGACTTGCCTAGTTTAATAAAGGTTAAATAGAAAATCTAAATGGCCAGCCACTACTGAGAATGAATCAATGATCTGTTTGTGCTGTATGCAATGATAAAAGGGGGATTTTGTAATATTTTATATATATATATATATATATATATATCATGATTTGATTGGGGCACTGTGGGATCTGTTTGTGTTCGTGAACGGAGCACCAGGTCCGCTTCTCCAGGTTCATCTCTCTTTGATATGGAAGGTTTGGGAATCATTTCCTTTTAGGTGGTTGTAGAATTTAACAGCTCTTTTCTGTTAAATCGGCCTAATTCTGCTATGCATGCATTATTTGGTGTTTTACATTGTACACGCATATTTTTGCAGAATTCTGCATGCAGTCTCAATTTGGTGATTGTCCCATTTTGTGACTTCTTGGTTGGTAAGCAGACCCCAGACCTCACAACCATAAAGGACAATGGGTTCTGAAAGTTCAAGTTTAAATTTAAGTTTAATCTAAGCAATGTACAGGAGAGCTCTGAACGGCCACTGGGGGAACATGAGTTTAACAGCTATGCAGCCTGTGCAGGGTGTGCTATGTAACTTAAAACAAACAGTAGGATGGCGTCAAGCGGGCCCTCCCTGTGTTTCCTCACATCTGCCCTCTGACAGGACAAGGTGGTGCCATTTGTGTGGATGACTGACTCTGCTGAAGGAGGAATCTCACAGTGCCAGACTGAGACCGACGGTGTCTGGACCCGGAGCGTCCCCACTGTACTTCTACTGCTGCTGGTCTCTCTCACCGAACTACCAAGACATGGTCCTCTGGAGTCTACTCCCCATCTCCCTCTCCTTAGTGTCTCTCATTGGAACCTGGGTGACGTAAGTTAAACAAGAATATATCTATATTTTCTTTCTAATCTTTCATAAGACCTTAAATAACATGTACTTGAGCTACTTCACTTAGATTTGTCACATGTAAATACTGTGCAAAAAAAAAGTAAAGTGCATTGTATATACCAGTATTTTGTTTTTCCATTAATCTCATAATTCACATGGTCTCATGATTACTATAGCTAGGTTGACATCCAATTGGTGACAGATTTTCATGCGAATATTCAAACATTTGCATAAAAACAATTGCGCATTTTCCCACTAGATACAGTTGAAGTCGGAAGTTTATATACACCTTAGCCAAATACATTTAAAATCAGTTTTTCACAATTCATGACATTTTATCCTAGTAAATATTCCCAGTCTTAGGTCAGTTAGGATCACCACTTTATTTTAAGAATGTGAAATGTCACAATAATAGTAAAGAATTATTGATTTAAGCTTTTATTTCTTTCATCACATTCCCAGTGGTTCAGAAGTTTACATACACTCAATTAGTATTTGGTAGCATTGCCTTTAAATTGTTTAATTTGGGTCAAACGTTTCAGGTAGCCTTCCACAAGCTTCCCACAATAAGTTAGGTGAATTTTGTCCCATTCCTCCTGACAGAGCTGGTGTAACTGAGTCAGGTTTGTAGGCCTCCTTGCTCACACACACTTTTTCAGTTCTTCCCACACATTTTTTTCTAGGAATGAGGTCAGGGCTTTGATGGCCACTCCAATACCATAACTTTGTTGTCCTTAAGACATTTTGCCACAACTTTGGAAGTATGCTTGGGGTCATTGTCCATTTGGAAGTCCCGTTTGCGACCAAGCTTTAACTTCCTGACTGATGTCTTAAGATGTTGCTTCAATATATCCACGTAATTTTCCACCCTCGTGATACCATCTATTTTGTGAAGTGCACCAGCACCACCTGCAGCAAAGCACCCCCACAACATGATGCTGCCACCCCTGTGCTTCACGGTTGGGATGGTGTTCTTCGGCTTGCAAGCCCTTTTTCCTCCAAACATAACGATGGTCATTATGGCCAAACAGTTCTATTTTTGTTTCATCAGACAAGAGGGCCAAAAATAACATTTTTGTCCACATCGGCAGTTGCAAACCGTAGTCTGGCTTTTTTATGGCGGTTTTTGTAGCAGTGGCTTACTTCCTTGCTGAGCGGCCTTTCAGGTTATGTCGATATAGGACTTGTTTTAATGTGGATACAGATACTTTTGTACTTGGAGACAGAACACGTCTCCTTCCTGAGCAGTATAATGGCTGCGTGGTCCCATGGTGTTTATACTTGCATACTATTGTTTGTACAGATGAACTTGGTACCTTCAGGCATTTGGAAATTGCTCCCAAAGATGAACCAGACTTCTGGAGGTCTACAGTTTTTTTCCTGAGGTCTTGGATGATTTCTTTTGATTTTCCAATGATATCAAGCAAAGAGGCAGTGAGTTTGCAGGTTGGCCTTGAAATACATCCACAGGTACACCTCCAATTGACTCAAATGATGTCAATTAGCCTATCAGAAGCTTCTAAAGCCATGACATCATTTTCTGGAATTTTCCAAGCTGTTTAAAGGCACAGTCAACAGTGTATGTAAACGTCTGACCCACTGGAATTGTGATACAGTGAAATAATCTGTCTGTAAACAATTGTTGAAAAAATGACTTGTGTCATGCACAAAGTAGATGTCCTACCCGACTTGCCAAAATGATAGTTTTTTAACAAGAAAATTGTGAGTGGTTGAGAAACGGGTTTTAAGTGTATGTAAACTTCTGACTTCAACTGTATGTTTCCATCAAATTGACTTGTTGCAGATAAAAATCTGTGTGTGATGTGGTGCACATAAAAACAACTTTTGCGATTCAATTCCCATGTAGGGCCTACCGAATAAAAAATACGAGTTAAATGTGTTTCCATCGCATTTTACACTCTACTGATGGTATTCTCACAAAAAGTGTTGCGTCATATAGCGAGTGTGCCTACTCCGGTATTGGCACCTGTTCTCTAACCAACAGCAAACGTATAGCCTACATTATGAGATTATTATGGATTGAAGAGCAAGATTATTTTTATTTGTCAAACGGCAGCCAAGCCTCGATCATGTCACCAAAATAATACCTCTCGCTATTTATTGGAAAGGATCATCAAGCTCATTACTTTGCACTTTCACCACCCTGTGAAGTTAGTTAATTTCTTTAATCTGCGTGCTTTCCTGAGGAGTCTGTGATTTACTTCGATATGATGGTTATTATAACAATATTTGTGTTCTGTTTCCATCAGGCCTGTCATGTTTTATTCCAACACGTACTTTCTTCGCATATATTTATACTGACTCTACACACACTCACATACAAGCTGCTGCTACTCTATTTTATATCCCGTTGCCTAGTCACCTTACCCCTATACATATCTACCTCCATCAGTCCAGTATCGCTGCGCATTGTAAATATGGTATTGGAACTGACCCTTTATCATATGCTAGCGTGCTTACTCGGTGTTCTTCATATTTCTGCTTATTTCTCGTGGGGTTTTTTCTATGACATTGTTATTGATTATTGCATTGTTGGGTTTTGATTTCGCAAGAAAGGCATTTCACTGCACTTGTGCATGTGACATTAAAACTTGAAGGTTGGATGAAAACCTAGTTAGTGTGGGATTTTTTTTTTTAATGTTTCTTATAAAATCACCTTCATGGTGATACTGCCACCTTCTAAGCACACAGATACTATCATGACACAAGGCACTGGTTGACTTGACAAACATACAAGACGAACTGGCACAGAGCAACAGGAAACACAGGGATAAATACACTGGGGAAAAATAAGCGACACCTGGAGGGGGTGGAGACAATCACAAGGACAGTTGAAAACAGATTAGGGTGTGACAGATGCGTGATTATTAAAACCAGGAAGTGATTGTTGTTCTAGTGATTCCAATATAAATGTCATAACCTCATTAAGATTTGTTGAAAGTGTTGTGAAAATACCCTTAGACCACCTGCATGTGACAAACAGAACTTTCCAGAAAGAACATTTAGGATACCTGTAGAGTCAGAGCCACCACCTTAGAGCCCACCTCACAACATGCAAAACATAAACCAATTGTTTCACTTCCTACATTGTGAGACATGATTTAACCTTCATTATAAACTGGGTGGTTCATTCGAGGCTTGAATGCTGATTAGCTGACACCCATGGTATATCATACCATATACCACGTGTATGACAAAGCATTCATTTTTACTGCTCTAATTACGTTGGTAACCAATTTATTATAGCAATAAGGCACCTCGGGGGTTCGTGGTATATGGCCAATATACCACGACTAAGGGCTGTTCTAGGCACTCCGTGTTGGGTTGTGCTTAAGAGCAGCCCTTAGCCATGGTATATTGGTCATATACCACACCTCCTCTGGCCTTATTGCTTAATAGTCACTGCACAGTTCTGTCTATTGTTACTAGATGTGCAGCATAAAGGAAAAGGTTCTATTCGTTCATGTAGAGACATTTGATTCAACCTTTTGTTTGTCCTCAGAGGGCACAGTACAGTCTGGTACTTTCTTATTGACACTGCTTGACTGCCTGTAAAGGCATTCACATATATGGATATGTGTGGCTTTGTAACAGGACTGCTAATAATATTCAAACCACGTACATCTGTGTACTTTTGCTTAGTCACCTACATCAGTTCCTGGTTACTTATTGATCCTCAGGGTATTCAGTGTTCATTAATGGGAGCGTATATTATATCATATTATACATTGAAAAACCATACATGCTAAGAGAATTAGGCACTTTAATCATATCAAATGAGTGTGTTTGTTTTGTTGTTTCAGGTATGGCCTGGCGTACAGCTATGACCATGTGTGTTCCCTCAACAACTGGTGCGTTGTGTTCTGTTTCTGAGATTTCCTACAGACCATTGTGATTGGTTCTTTCAGCCAATTCCATATCAATGAAATACATTGTTTTAATTTCACACAAGCATACAGATGCAGGATCTTAATTTGATCACCTTGTTGCAGCAGAACTTTCCTGCAGTGCAGGAAATGATTAACATGTAGTGTATTTGAGGTATAAATAGGCTTCGAAGTTTGTCATTTCCACTTTTCCATTTCCGACTTGATTTTCTTTTACGTAAAATGTATCAATCCCTACATAAATGTCCATTAATTATAATCCACATAATATTTCACATTTACTGTTGCTGCAGGATTATTTTCCTGCTGTAGCAAACTGGCTCAAATTAAGATCCTATACATCCGTATTTCTAAAGCAGCGTTGTTCAACCCTAGTCCTGGAGATCCACAGGGTATGCAGTCTATTTGTTTTAGCCTAGCACCAACACACCTGATTAAAACTAATCATCAACTTAATTAGTGGAATCAGGTGTGTTGCTGCTTTTGGGCTGTAACAAAAGTGTGCATGCCACACCCTGTCCCCTCCAGGACCAGGGTTGAAGACCACCATAGATAAAGAGAAGGTCTGTAAAAATGATTATTTTCTGTTTTCAGGGCCCCTGGGAACCACTGCAGAGACAATACATCAATAGCTTGTTGTCAAGTCCCAACCATAAGGTAACCATATACTACTATATCAAGGTTAGGGTCAACTAACACTATATCAAGGTTAGGGTCAACTAACACTATTTCATCTCATTCAGTTCAGAAAATCAAATTAAAATTGGACCTCCATTTTGAAGTTTGTGAATTTACTGAGTTCACAAATTATAATTTGTTCAATTCACATCAGAACACATAGTCAGCTTTTAAGAGACATTCCTAGAATGTTCTCTGTCATCTTAATATTATTGTCACTGGGTAATTTCAGTATGATGTGAAATAATGGTGTCTTACACATGCTTTGGCCTTGTGTTCTGCAGCTCGAGTGGAACAAGCTTACCAGAAAGCTCATTGTTCACAGCCACCTTTAATGCTGGCTCATTTCTGTGTAAGTTTGTAGTTGTACAGTTTGCTCACCCTATAGTATACATCCACAGGTCATACTGGATCTCAATGCACTCTGCAGATGTCTATACTGATACAAAGATTATAGTATTAGAGTATGTGCTCATAATGTACTTAATGTTATTTTACCTCAAGGTCACCCTTAAAACGGTTTGGTATGTCAGATTTCTTATCGAACGTGTTTGTCCTGCTGAGGAAACATCTACCAAAACCAAAGTTTTAACGACTTGATTGTAATTAAATGACACAACAATAACAGCCATACAGTCACATTGTTTTAGATCAGATGTGTTATTGCACCTAATGTATATATATGTAATAATCATCTTATGAACATTTGATCAATTACCCTATGTTATAGATGCATTATAATAACCAATTACCCTATGTTATAGATGCTTTATAATGACCAATTACCCTATGTTATAGATGCTTTATAATGACCAATTACCCTATGTTATAGATGCATTATAATGACCAATTACCCTATGTTATAGATGCATTATAATGACCAATTACCCTATGTTATAGATGCATTATAATGACCAATTACCCTATGTTATAGATGCATTATAATGACCAATTACCCTATGTTATAGATGCATTATAATGACCAATTACCCTATGTTATAGATGCATTATAATGACCAATTACCCTATGTTATAGATGCATTATAATGACCAATTACCCTATGTTATAGATGCATTATAATGACCAATTACCCTATGTTATAGATGCATTATAATGACCAATTACCCTATGTTATAGATGCATTATAATGACCAATTACCCTATGTTATAGATGCATTATAATAACCATTTTTTTAGTCATGGTGTTCTGTATCTTCCACCATGCTCACATCTTGGAGAGGAACAGTGTCCACTCCATGCTCAGTAGAATCGCCCTGGTGTTTGGTGGAGTGGCGGCTGTCGGGGCCTTTGTGGCTGGGAACTGCAACGTAAGTACTTTCTGCACATATAGTGTAGTTTCATCCTTACTCAGGGTGTCATGCAATTCACTATAAGTATGTGTTTAAAGAAAAAACAAGGGTGTATTATACACGATACTGCAAAAATGAATTCTGCTTGTAGACAGCGACATCGAGCAAGTAAAGTCTCTGACACAGAGGCCCCTCAGGATGTTTGTTGTCATTGTCGACAGGGCGAGAGTGGGTGAAGTGTAAGGACAAACGTAGTAGTCTGGCACGCAAGGTTAGACCGAACTTCACATGTATTAAATCATCTTTTAAATCCATGAGTATACTTCATATCTAGGTTAGAGAAAGACACAAAGGTCAATCAAGTTTAAAGTGTACTTCGAACTGACAATCTACTGACACTCTACTGACACTTTACTGACACTCTACTGACACTGACAAAGCACGTTAAAAATATCTCCTGAGTTGCGGTTCAATTAAATCTTGAATTGTGAACAAAGAGAGGAGTGTCAGTAAAAGCAAACAAACACCCATGACACAATTGGTTGGTTTGTTAGTGTGTGCAGACATACCTACGGATGGCCGAACATCAGTGGAAAGTACAATAGAAAAATAGACATGTCAATGTGTACCCTTTTGACATTATTTCATAGACGTAGACAGATAATTCACGTTTGAATTATTTCAAGTTTGTCAGATGTATTCTTCAGAAGATCATGCACAGTCTTTTGTCTCTTCTTTAGCAAAGGTACTGGTAACAGCCCAGCTCGCACATTTGGTTCCTTGGAAGTTGTGGGAACGTATGTTTTTGGTTTCACATTGGTTGTGTGAACGAAGCTATGTGTATGTTTCTATATGTTTCTTGACCTGTAAAATGGAAAGTTAAAAAAAAAATGTTCTTAGAACAGAAGTAAAAATGTTGCCTGTTCTAGGAACATTTATTTTTAGGTTGCAGGGAGGTTCTGAGAACGTTTTACTCTGGTTCCTTGAAAGTTTTCCTAGGTTTTGTTAATGCTCTGAGAACTGAAATTATAGGTGATTTGGATTTGTTTTTAAATAACTTCCTTAAAACATTCAGTGAATGTTGTAATAAGACTTTTAATAACACTGTCAGCTTATTTGGGGGTTAACTTTATCGAACTCCAAGCACAGATAGGACACATGGAAATGAATTTCCTCTGGAATTAATCATGCAAACACATCTGTTTTTGTATTGTGACACAGCATCAGTGAGATTCAAACCTATTGTATTGAAATTCGAACAGAATAACCTTGGTTCTTAACATTGTCTGAACTATTTGAGAACATTCCCAATGTCAAACCAGTTGGGTAACATTCCTAGAATATTACCTAGAATATTACATAGAATATTACCTAGAATATTACCGACAGTGAAATTAAATGGAACTATGTGTGAACTTTTAGGAAACATTCTGTTAGAGTAATAAAATACCAAACCAATAATGTATTTTTTTTGTCAAGTTCCTTCAATGTGTTGAATGTTCCAAAGCCAAGCAACCATCCTGCACCATTCTCAGAAAGTTGTGGGAAGGTTGTATGCAAAATAATCATAGGACAACCACACTCTCACCAAGCTCTAAGAAACATATGGTTCTCAGAACGTTATGTGCTAGCTGGAAGGTATTTTCTCTGGCTCAGATTTACAGTGAACTGTACTCTTTTCCTCTAACAGACGTTCCCAGAAAGTTTGTCATCATTCAAACATGTCCGACTCGGGCACATAATTCCAGTGAACTGTACTCTTCCCCTTTAGCAGAAGTTCCTAGAATGTTCTGTCACCCAAACATATCCATCATTGTAGAATTTGAGTATTGTGTGACAAGTGCTTTGGCTTTGTGTTTTGCAGCTCGACTGGAACAAGTTAATTAGACTAAACGTTAACTTGTCTCAAGCCTCTCCTCCAGCCAGGGTAACTGATTACCTGATTTAAGTGTCACCTGTCTGTCCTCTCTCCTCCAGCCCGAGTACCTGAAGCTGGCCCATTACCTGGGTGCTGCAGTGAGCTTCCTGTGTATCTGTTTCTATAGTCTGCTCCTCACAGTGCTCACAAGGAAGTGTGTTCTGACCCAGATGGAGTGGTTCCTCTACCCTGCACGGGTCACCTCTACTGTGGTCCAGATCATTGTCACCATTGGCTGTATCCTTTCACCTGCACTTATACTATAACCAAAGTCCTGAACCCAGACTCTTATAACCAGCAATGTTGTGGTAAAAACAAAAAGGTGGTTAAACACTGAAGTAAAGTAACTCTATACTCTATACTTTGGATACATTTTTCTGGAAAAAGTGTGTAAAAAAAGGTTTGTGTTTACCCTTCACTACATAACTGCTTATAACCCCTGAACCTGTCAAATTGCTGGGTGTGCATACACTCAGGAAAATAATATGGACAAAACAATGCAAGAATAGGAGTGTCCACTTCCATACAACTTCAACTTTGCAAACACTCACAGGCCCTGAAAGGCCCAGTTCTAAGTAGTAGGGGATAACAACAAGAGACTGGCAAGAACCTTGACAGTGAGGATGCCTATCTGTGTTTATCTGTTTACTGATGTGTAATGTTTTAATTACTTCCACGTCTTTTGCCTTGTAGAGATTGTATTTCCTTGGAACATATGTGTAGGTTCCTATAAGCATAAACTCGATGAGGGTATGCCACAACCTGTCACCCAACAACTACTGTTCCCCCCTCCTTGACCTCTGACCCCTCTAGACACCATCTTGTTTGTACAGGAGGAATACCTGTACAAGCACTCAGCTGCCGTGTTTGAGTGGATAATGAGTGTCAACCTGGAGCTGTTTGAGCTCAGCTTTGCTGTGGAGTTCTGTTTTTTCTCCTCCTCCATGTTGTCCACGCTGCTGGTGAAAAGAGATGAGGAGAAGCCTATCCTTCTAGCCTGAGGAGAGAAGATGCTGGGCTGGCTACTGTAAGAGACACTGGGGTCTAGTTCATTAGGCATGAAATGGAAGAAACCGGTCCGAAACAGAGAGAGATTAGCTGGACTTGATTGTCATTTTAAAACATTTTGTTACGGTGTGCCTTAATGACACGACCCAGTAGTTTGCAAACTTTTCTTTGTTGTGACAGATCTAAAGCTTGTGGAATTGGACCAACCATGTAAAGGGAACAATTGTTTGTAACCAGGACCCAGTCTGGCTGCGATCAAAAACGACTCTGAATTGGCCACGACCCACCGTTTGGGAAACACTGACATAGGGGCATCATGAGGATAATATATCTGACCTTTGACTTTGCTCCCGGACCAACTCTCATTTTTGAGGATTATTTATTTATTCTATTTTTTTTTAATCAGGGCTGACATTGTTCTTATGCAGCCCCTAAAGAAAAACAGAAAGAGGAGTTCTTACTGTCACACCAAATCAATGTACCTCGTATTGGGGAGTATTTCTGGATGCTTTCAAAAGGGAAAACTTGATCCTACAATCTTCATAGCCACTGATGAACCAATACCAGAATACCTCAGCATTTGAGTAGTAGTCACTGTAAGCACTAAAGTCACTATTTCTGTTCCTAGGTCCTGAATTGATCAAAGTGACATGTATCATTTGATGGGCCATGGAGAATGTTCAATGATGTTTGTTAGCTATTTTTTCAATATGTTGTCTATATGTGTAAAACATGACATCTTGGTGGCATTACTGTGCTATTGAAGTATACCAGTTAACAACAACATAATTACTTGTTGTATAAAAATGTAATTGTCTGCCAAGTAAAGTATTGAAGGGTAATGTTGCGATGGAATCTAAGCCCAATCTCTTCTGACAGCCTTAACGTTAAACAGATGATCAAGTAGCTGATTTGTTTCTGGGTGGTGAGAAGAGAAGCCAGTGGTGATTGTAAACCTGCGATACAACAGGTGGTGTAGTGTGAAGGAGGCAGGTGTGGCGGTTGATTAATGAACAGCCATCTTTGTATTTGTGATAGATCATTCTGAAAAGCTTTCTGGTGGCAGAACAGTTGGTTGTACTACTGCATTCCTGTCAGATGAGAGAAGAACCAGAACATAAGCAATCATTTATCCAGAAACAATGTAACTGAACATTTTATGAACAGAACAAATTTCTTAGCAAGGTGTCATACTTTGTTCCCTTCTTCTTACTATTCAGTCTCCTTTTCTACAGTGTTCCTAATCAGGGCTTTTGTGCAATGATGATTGACTTTTACAACAACAACATATCATGGACTACATGGTTACATTCTAACAACGTGGTACAGCTTTATTCTTTTAAGATAAAGAAAAAGTGACAAACTGACTATCACCAAGATTAAAAATAGACAAAAGCAATCCCCACTGGGCACACACTGGTTGAACCAATGTGGAATTGATGTCTGTGCTCAGTGGGTTAATTCAGTATGAAAATAAGGCTAGAAATATCCCAAGAAATGTAATTTGCCAAGCATAATTAAATAATAAAACGTGTGTAAGATCAAATTTGTATTTGCGATTCCTCTGCTGTACTGTCCCTTGACATTATGCACCTTATGACAAGATCTGGTCGTCACAAGCCACTGCATCTCAGTGCAAGAGGTGTCACTATAGTACCTGGTTCGAATCCAGGGTGTATCACATCCGGCCATGATTGGAGTCCCATAGGGCGGCGCACAATTGGCCCAGCGGCATCTGGGTTTGACCGGAGTAGGCCGCCATTGTAAATAAGTTTTTGTTCTAAACTGACTTGCCTAGTTAAATAAAAAAATAAAAAAATATTTTCAAGGGATAATTCGGGATTTTGCCAATGAGGCACTTTCTCTACTTCTCCAGAGTCAGATGAACTCATGAATACCATGTTTATGTCTCTGTATCCAGTATGAAGGAAGTCAGAAGTCGTTTTGCAAGCCAACGCTAACTAGCGTTAGAGCAATGGCTGGATGTCTATGGGTATCATAGACATCCAGCATTAGCACAACTACCTCTACCTTCATACTGGACACAGAGACATAAAAATGGTATTCACGAGTTCATCTGACTCTGGGGAAGTAGATCTCGGGCATCATTGCCAAATACCAAAGTATCCCTTCCAGCTGACATATCACAACCTGGTCTCAGAGCATTTCTTATTATTCTGTACGAGATACTTAATTTGTTACATTTCGTATGGTATGTATTACTATGTGAATGTCCATCACACAATTTGTATAATATGTTATGAATTACAATAGCAAAAAGGGTTAGGGTTAGCTAACAAGCTAAGTAGTTGAAAAGTTCCTAAAATACTTAAGTTGTCCGTGAGGAGATCCCAACTCGATAAATTATATTCAGTTTTAGTTTTTTTTTGGGGGGGGGGGGGGGTTCTAATTGGGTTTTCAAGCTTATGAGTCTGGTGGGAGATTGACTTTATCATTTTAAAGGTAGACTCAACAAGATCAGTACCGCAGATAATGGGCGTGTTTGAGTGGTAAGGCTCAAGCAACCAACTGTAGGTGAAAGTCAAAGACTGAAGTCGGGGGAGGTGCAATATGCGACAGCCAAAAGTCAGACACCAAAGTGGTTTTTCCAACAGCAAGGCTCAGATCAACATGACAGTGTTGCCATTGTTTATAAAAATGTTTTCTTGATAATATACTGTTCATGTATTTAACCCCCATATCACCTTCTCACAAACTGAAATCATAATATATTTATATTATCTGTGTACACATTGTACATCAATCAGTGAGAGAGAGCCTCAAATATCACATTTATTTGTATATATCCACTTTAAACATGCATATATTACTGTAAACAAAATACCCTAATGATTGCAGTCAACATGTAGGTGTAAAGGATGTAATGCTGCTTGCTTAGAGAGTAACCCTTCCTACTGAGTCGGCTCACGCCATGGCTAGAACCCAGGACCTCTGCTTTCCAAGCACACGTGACCGCCCTCCGGAAATGTCTTACCAGTTGTCGCCATGTGAAAAGCTAGTTATTAGCTGGTGTAAGTGGGGACACTTCAGGCATAGGAGTATTTTTAACACATCCCTATGTGATACATACAGATGAAGTGGGAAGTTTACATACACTTAGGTTGGAGTCATTAAAACTCATTTTTCAACCATTCCACAAATTTCTTGTTAACAAACTATAGTTTTGGCAAGCTGGTTAGGACATCTACTTTGTGCATGACACATGTAATATTTCCAACAATTGTTTACAGACAGATTATTTCACTTATAATTCACTGTATCACATTTCCAGTGGGTCAGAAGTTTACATACACTTTGTTGACTGTGCCTTTAAACAGCTTGGAAAATTCTAGAAAATTATGTCATGGCTTTAGAAGCTTCTGATAGGCTAATTGCCATCAAATCAAATTTCAAATGTATTTATATAGCCCTTCGTACATCAGCTGATATCTCAAAGTGCTGTACAGAAACCCAGCCTAAAACCCCAAACAGCAAGCAATGCAGGTGTAGAAGCACGGTCTAAAATGTAGACCTCCACAAGTCTGGTTCATGCTTGGGAGCAATTTCCAAACGCCTGAAAGTACCACGTTCATCTGTACAAACAATTGTAAGCAAGTATAAACACCATGGGACCATGCAGCCATCACACCGCTCAGGAAGGAGACGTGTTCTGTCTCCAAGAGATGAACGTACTTTGGTGCGAAAAGTGCAAATCAATCCCAAAACAACAGCAAATGACCTTGTGAAGATGCTGGAGGAAATGGGTACAAAAGTATCTATATCCACATTAAAACAAGTCCTATATCGACATAACCTGAAAGGCCACTCAGCAAGGAAGAACCCACTGCTCCAAAACCGTATAAAAAAGCCAGACTACGGTTTGCAACTGCACATGGGGACAAAGATCATACTTTTTGGAGAAATGTCCTCTGGTCTGATGAAACAAAAATAGAACTGTTTGGCCATAATGACCATCGTTATGTTTGGAGGAAAAAGGGGGAAGCTTGCAAGCCGAAGAACACCATCTCAACCATGAAGCACGGGGGTGGCAGCATCATGTTGTGGGGGTGCTTTGCTGCAGGAGGGACTGGTGCACTTCACAAAATAGATGGCATCATGTGGAAGGAAAATTATGTGTATATATTGAAGCAACATCTCAAGACATCAGTCAGGAAGTTAAAGCTTGGTCGCAAAATGGGTCTTCCAAATGGACAATGACCACAAGCATACTTCCAAAGTTGTGGCAAAATGGCTTAAGGACAACAAAGTCAAGATATTGGAGTGGCCATCACAAAGCCCTGACCTCAATCCGAGCAAGGAGGCCTACAAACCTGACTCAGTTACACTAGCTCTGTCAGGAGGAATGGGACAACATTCACCTAACTTATTGTGGGAAGCTTGTGGAAGGCTATCCGAAACGTTTGACCCAAGTTAAACAATTTAAAGGCAATGCTACCAAATACTAATTGAGTGTATGTAAACTTCTGACCTACTGGGACTGTGATGAAATAAATAAAAGGCTGAAATAAATCATTCTCTCTACTAATATTCTGACATTTCACATTCTTAAAATAAAGTGGTGATCCTAACTGACCTAATCCTTTACTAGGATTAAATGTCAGGAATTGTGAAAAACTGAGTTTAAATGTATTTAGCTAAGGTGTATGTAAACTTCCGACTTCAACTGTAGGCACCTGTCTGACTATTTTTATCCCCAGAATGCACCACACTTTGAAAGGTGGTGACCAACTTGAAAAAAGTGATCCGCTCAAACTCACCCACTGAGATAAGTATGATGCAAGGCTTTTCTCACACACTGTCACAAAGAGTATTGGATCATTTGCACAAGTGCGCTTCACGCTGCTACGTGGTAGCTACAGGACCAAAACAGAGGAGAAGTTGAGCATCACGCTTCAATGCTCCTGGTTGTTGAGGAAATTGACCCACTCCTACTACGGTTTAATTTGTGCATCTACATCATCTCACAGTCTACCTTTAAACCTAACCTATAACATGATCCATCTCCTTATGCATTACTTCCCCACAGTGGCAAGTGGTGACATCTCAAAAACACATAAATGGCTCCTAGCATCCCAGTTCTACTTTCTGTCCCCAACACTAAAACTAAATAATAGAAATGTATTGATAAAAAAAAAATCTAACTTAAACAAAATAAAAATTAGTAATGTGAATTTGAAAACTAACAAACTAAACAAATTAAAAAAACGAATAGAAATAAAAACATTAAAACAACTTGAATACCATTGGTTTCCACATCAACACACCTCATCCAGGGTCTGACCTATTTATGTCATGCTTCAAAAGACAAAGTACCCTGTTAATCTAATCAAATCAAATTTTATTGGTCACATTTGTTCAGCAGATGTTATTGCAGGTGTAGCGAAATGCTTGTGCTAGGAGACAGCAGTAGTGGAAAAATAATGTGAACGATGAAGGCCAGTGAAGAAGATGAGTCTAGCGACTTGCTGACCCAAGCCTGGTGTGTTGATTCAATATGGCATTGTCCGGATGGATGGCTGTACTAGGAGAGAATACCCTGTTCATACCTGGTGCTAGGAGAGAATAGCCCTGTTAATACCTGGTGCTAGGAGACAATAGCCCTGTCAATACCTGGTGCTAGGTGACAATACCCTGTCAATACCTGGTGCTAGGAGACAGTACCCTGTTAATACCTGGTGCTAGGAGGCAATACCCTGTTAATACCTGGTGCTAGGAGACAATAGCCCTGTTAATACCTGGTGCTAGGAGACAGTACCCTGTTAATACCTGGTGCTAGGAGGCAATACCCTGTTAATACCTGGTGCTAGGAGACAGTACCCTGTCAATACCTGGTGCTAGGAGACAGTACCCTGTTAATACCTGGTGCTAGGAGGCAATACCCTGTTAATACCTGGTGCTAGGAGACAATAGCCCTGTTAATACCTGGTGCTAGGAGACAGTACCCTGTTAATACCTGGTGCTAGGAGACAATAGCCCTGTTAATACCTGGTGCTAGGAGACAGTATTTCAAGGTCTCAGAGCAAGTGACGTCACTGATTGAAACGCTATTAGTGCGCACCCCGCTACCTAGCTAGTCATTTCACATCGGTTACACTAGGAGACAGTACCCTGTTAATACCTGGTGCTAGGAGACAATACCCTGTTAATACCTGGTGCTAGGAGACAATACCCTGTCAATACCTGGTGCTAGGAGACAATAGCCCTGTTAATACCTGGTGCTAGGAGACAATAGCCTGTCAATACCTGGTGCTAGGAGACAATAGCCCTGTTAATACCTGGTGCTAGGAGACAATAGCCCTGTCAATACCTGGTGCTAGGAGACAGTAACCTGTTAATACCTGGTGCTAGTAGACAATACCATGTTATTACCTGGTGCTAGGAGACAGTAACCTGTTAATACCTGGTGCTAGGAGACAGTACCCTGTTAATACCTGGTGCTAGGAGACAATAGCCCTGTTAATACCTGGTGCTAGGAGACAGTATTTCAAGGTCTCAGAGCAAGTGACGTCACTGATTGAAACGCTATTAGTGCGCACCCCGCTAACTAGCTAGCCATTTCACATCGGTTACACTAGGAGACAGTACCCTGTTAATACCTGGTGCTAGGAGACAATACCCTGTTAATACCTGGTGCTAGGAGACAATACCCTGTCAATACCTGGTGCTAGGAGACAATAGCCCTGTTAATTCCTGGTGCTAGGAGACAATAGCCCTGTCAATACCTGGTGCTAGGAGACAATACCCCTGTCAATACCTGGTGCTAGGAGACAATACCCTGTTAATACCTGGTGCTAGTAGACAATACCATGTTAATACCTGGTGCTAGGAGACAGTAACCTGTTAATACCTGGTGCTAGGAGACAGTACCCTGTTAATACCTGGTGCTAGGAGACAATAGCCCTGTTAATACCTGGTGCTAGGAGACAATAGTCCTGTCAATACCTGGTGCTAGGAGACAATACCCTGTTAATACCTGGTGCTAGTAGACAATACCCTGTTAATACCTGGTGCTAGGAGACAGTAACCTGTTAATACCTGGTGATAGGAGACAATACCCTGTTAATACCTGGTGCTAGGAGACAGTAACCTGTTAATACCTGGTGCTAGGAGACAGTACCCTGTCAATACCTGGTGCTAGGAGACAATACCCTGTTAATACCTGGTGCTAGGAGACAGTAACCTGTTAATACCTGGTGCTAGTAGACAATACCATGTTAATACCTGGTGCTAGGATGCATCCTGATCATGACTACATTTTCAGATATGTGTTGATGATTAAAATCTTCATTGTTTACTGATTTTGATCAGATCGGTTGTAAACAGACAAAATCAGGATGGACGCATGTTAGCGGCAGACAAATGGTGCTATAGTGTGTAGGCTGTTATAACTGTGTGTAGGAACGCTGCAAGGTTTGTCCTGTGTACTTATTACTTAATGTAGACAATTTCAAAGACAGAGTTCTGCCAAAGTCAGTAAAACAGTATGTCAACATATCTCAACGGCGTCTGAATTCTAGTCGTTCCTGAGATATACTGTGGGTTGGGGGTCAACCCTGATACTGTATAAGGAATGTTGCAAGGCAGGGGAGTTTGTTGCATTCACAAAAACATCACCCGTGCCTCACTCATAAGTGGCAAGATGTGGAAACAAACACCGATGTCTCTTCACACTCGCTCAACTGTCTGAGGAAATGTGCAAACACAACGTAAAAAACAAAAGCATACCTCTGGAACAGTTAAGGGTTCTTAGAAGACAGGTGTGACTCATATCAGTGGTGTTAAGTTCAGACAGTAGGCATTGTGGGGTGTTGCCAGGCGTTGGCTCCCAGGCGGTATTTGCATAAGGACAAGTGTGTACTGTAGATCAACAGGTAACTCAGGTGGTTTGAACCAGAGATGTTTGGGAAACCTCGTCATAGTGTTGTTGACTCTAGCCTTGGACTGATAGCTGTATGAATGTAGGGGGCTTGGAAGGAATAAGGACTTGGGTGTGTGCACTGATTGAGGATTACTTGATGTTATTTTGCCTGCTATGTACAAAGGGTGCATTATAGAAACATATTTTAGTACAGATTATGGTTATGCAGCATCATGTTGATCTGGTTCACGAGTCTCCTTTAGGCAACTAAGAATTTGACCATCTTGAAAAAAAAAGGTGCATCTGAAAATACCCTTTAACTCACCACTGAATTCTAAACGAGCCCCTAGTACCTAGGGACTTGTTTAGGTGAAACATGTTTAGATAGGTGTGTAAGCAATATGGCAACAATGAAATCCACCCGGGAAATCATACTAAATCTAATCCTTGGAGAGCTACAAGTAGGAGGGGCTAAGGATTTCAACACAGAGCAAGTGTCGATACTGGGTGTGTTTCAGAGACACAGATTCTGTGCATTTTACAGGAAGATTATATGACGTTCAAACAGCAGGGTTCCTAAGATGTTATTAAACACTTCTCCAGGCTTTGAGCTGATGACCTATTCAGAGCTGATCGGTGCATTATCTGCATATTGAACACACCACTGTAACCCTACAGAAAGTGATGACCTATTCAGAGCTGATCGGTGCATTATCTGCATATTGAACACACCACTGTAACCCTACAGAAAGTGATGACCTATTCAGAGCTGATCGGTGCATTATCTGCATATTGAACACACCACTGTAACCCTACAGAAAGTGATGACCTATTCAGAGCTGATCGGTGCATTATCTGCATATTGAACACACCACTGTAACCCTACAGAAAGTGATGACCTATTCAGAGCTGATCGGTGCATTATCTGCATATTGAACACACCACTGTAACCCTACAGAAAGTGATGACCTATTCAGAGCTGATCGGTGCATTATCTGCATATTGAACACACCACTGTAACCCTACAGAAAGTGATGACCTATTCAGAGCTGATCGGTGCATTATCTGCATATTGAACACACCACTGTAACCCTACAGAAAGTGATGCTAAACTGACAACACAGGAAAGGAGATGGCGTGGTTCTGGTTTTAATGCAAAGCACTTAACCTTTACTTGAAAGAAGGTAATATACATTAAGATACATTATGAGCAAAATCATTTAACGATGGATAGAGAGGAAGATATCCTTTCTTCTCCACTCGCACCAGCCCCAGAGAGTAGTGTGAAATGTTACAGTTTTTCTTAGGAAGAAAACGGTGAGGCAGACCTAAAACTTGTCCAGGCATCTTTACTTGCTATGATACACTGTAAAAAAGGTTCTATATTAAGCAGTAGTCCATGTCATTAACATCCTCAATAACAAAAAACCAAACAGAAAAAAAAGAGTGTAGGGAAATGTAGTTTTTTTTTATGGTTGCCCTCCAACTAAGTAGTTTAACCTCAAATGGATATATCATAAATAAATAGGGAAAGGGGGGAGGAAAAAAGTTTTACAAGCAAACAATCCTCAATCCCAGCATGGCTGGAACTTTGGTCTTTCTTCCAAAATGTTCACACTTAAGACCATGTGACCAATACTATTCTTTACAAACATTTTTCTTTTTTGATACTGTTGTCTTTTCTGTAGCAGGTGCATCTGCAATCCCTTATCATGCTAAACACCTCCAGGTAAAGCAGGTTAAAATGCTGGCTGCCCTTTAAAATCTGAGTAAATTAATCTGGTCTTTTTCCTATCCTGGGTGGTTGATGAGAAACGCTTTTCATAACAGAAAGTGATAGTAAACTCTGCATGAGAAAAGGAATTGGGTTTACAGCAAAGGAAAGTGTTTTAACCAGGCCTTAAACAACATCTTCTCCCAGCTACACAAGTAGGGGGGGAGCCACTGGCATTATTATTCACATATACTCACCAATTCTAAAATTAAGTCATTTATTTAAGATCTTCTAGCTCAAATCCCAACAGCTTCAGCTGTTCTCCTTTTCTTCTGTACAAGATACGTCATTTAGCCAGCCGGACAATCAGGTGTCAGGGAGGCGGCCCTAACTTTGTACACGTTTGAACAATTCTCTCGTCTGTAAAGAGGAAGGACACTAACAGTAGTTGACAACTGAAAAGTATGAATGTGTTGGTGATGCAGTGAGCTGGGACGATAAACTGAAAAGTATCAACACTGACCACTTATTGTGGACATTTGGCTGATATCGTTCATTACCCATAGGACCCTACTAGAGAAATGTGAAGTTTCAAATATAATATGGGTGACTATTAATGGGACAATTGATAGCAACAACATTCAAAGTAGTAGTAGTAGTAGTAGTAGTAGTTGTAGGGGTAATATAAAAAAATAACTGTGGTGCACATTAATGTTATAAACTTATCATTCAATTTATCGTGAATTCAGTCAATTTATCGTGATATGGATTTTGGTCCATATCGCCCAGCTCTAGTGGGTTTGTAGTTGAGTTGGGGGTGGGGTGTTGTTGATCAGACTGAGTACATGTTCTTTGTGGTGGAACCACTCTTGCTAGACGTGTCGTCATGCGACTGGTAGCCAATCAGGAGCTTGATGGGGATACTCAGGCGCTCTTTATACTGTTGTCTGGAGAGAGAGAGATGAGAGAAAAAGAGGGAATGATGAATAGGTTCTCATTACAGTCTTACACGAATTGTCACCACCTAGTGGTGAGCTAGAAACATTGCAGTGATGTAGGAGTATACACACACACATATATACATATGTAAATATATGTTTATACATATATATACACAATGATGTATATACATAGATATACAGTGGGGCAAAAAAAGTATTTAGTCAGCCACCAATTGTGCAAGTTCTCCTACTTAAAAAGATGAGGGACCTGTAATTTTCATCATAGGCACACTTCAACTATGACAGACAAATTTTAATGAATATATTTGCAAATTATGGTGGAAAACAAGTATTTGGTCAATGACAAAAGTTTCTCAATACTTTGTTATATACCCTTCGTTGGCAATGACAGAGGTCAAACGTTTTCTGTAAGACTTCACAAGGTTCTCACACATGTATTTTGGCCCATTCCTCCATGCAGATCCCTTCTAGAGCAGTGATGTTTTGGGGCTGTTGCTGGGCAACACAGACTTTCAACTCCCTCCAAAGATTTTCTACGAGGTTGAGATCTGGAGATTGGCTAGGCCACTCCAGGACCTTGAAATGCTTCTTACGAAGCCACTCCTTCGTTGCTGGTGTGTTTGGGATCATTGTCATGCTGAAAGACCCAGCCACTTTTCATCTGGTAGACTGTTACTTTGGTCCAAGCTCTCTGCAGGTCATTCAGAGCATCATGAAGAACAAGGAACACACCAGGCAGGTCCGAGATACTGTTGTGAAGAAGTTTAAAGCCGGATTTGGATACAAAAAGAACATTAAACATCCCAAGGAGCACTGTGCAAGCGATAATATTGAAATGGAAGGAGTATCAGACCACTGCAAATCTACCAAGACCTGGCTGTCCCTCTAAACTTTCAGCTCATACAAGGAGAAGACTGATCAGAGATGCAGCCAAGAGGCCCATGATCACTCTGGATGAACTGCAGAGATCTACAGCTGAGGTGGGAGACTCTGTCCATAGGACAACAATCAGTCGTATATTGCACAAATCTGGCCTTTATGGAAGAGTGGCAAGAAGAAAGCCATTTCTTAAAGATATCCATAAAAAGTGTCGTTTAAAGTTTGCCACAAGCCACCTGGGAGACACACCAAACATGTGGAAGAAGGTGCTCTGGTCAGATGAAACCAAAATTGAACTTTTTGGCAACAATGCAAAACGTTATGTTTGGCGTAAAAGCAACACAGCTCATCACCCTGAATACACCATCCCCACTGTCAAACATGGTGGTGGCAGCATCATGGTTTGGGCCTGCTTTTCTTCAGCAGGGACAGGGAAGATGGTTAAAATTGATGGGAAGATGGATGGAGCCAAATACAGGACCATTCTGGAAGAAAACCTGATGGAGTCTGCAAAAGACCTGAGACTGGGACGGAGATTTGTCTTCCAACAAGACAATGATCCAAAACATAAAGCAAAATCTACAATGGAATGGTTCAAAAATAAACATATCCAGGTGTTAGAATGGCCAAGTCAAAGTCCAGACCTGAATCCAATCGAGAATCTGTGGAAAGACCTGAAAACTGCTGTTCACAAATGCTCTCCATCCAACCTCACTGAGCTCTAGCTGTTTTGCAAGGAGGAATGGGAAAAAATTTCAGTCTCTCGATGTGCAAAACTGATAGAGACATACCCCAAGCGACTTACAGCTGTAATCGCAGCAAAAGGTGGCGCTACAAAGTATTAACTTAAGGGGGCTGAATAAATTTGCACACCCAATTTTTCAGTTTTTGATTTGTTAAAAAAGTTTGAAATATCCAATGTCGTTCCACTTCATTATTGTGTCCCACTTGTTGTTGATTCTTCACAAAAAAATACAGTTTTATATCTTTATGTTTGAAGCCTGAAATGTGGCAAAAGGTCGCAAAGTTCAAGGGGGCCGAATACTTTCGCAAGGCCCTGTATACACACACACACACATATACACATTAGTGGTTAGAGCGTTGGACTAGTAACCGGAAGGCTGCAAGTTCAAACCTCCGAGCTGACAAGGTACAAATCTGTCATTCTGCCCCTGAACAAGGCAGTTAACCCACTGTTCCTAGGCAGTCATTGAAAATAAGAATTTGTTCTTAACTGACTTGCCTAGTTAAATAAAAGGTAAATAAACACACACATAAACACAAATTTACACACACACATTTATATTATATAAACACACATTGTATATACATATGCAAATGTAGATATGTTTATATATGTATGTGTGTCGTGTGTGTATATACACATACACACACTATATATACTGCTCAAAAAAATAAAGGGAACACTTAAACAACACAATGTAACTCCAAGTCAATCACACTTCTGTGAAATCAAACTGTCCACTTAGGAAGCAACACTGATTGACAATCAATTTCACATGCTGTTGTGCAAATGGAGTAGACAACAGGTGGAAATTATAGGCAATTAGCAAGACACCCCCAATAAAGGAGTGGTTCTGCAGGTGATAACCACTTCTCAGTTCCTATGCTTCCTGGCTGATGTTTTGGTCACTTTTGAATGCTGGCAGTGCTTTCACTCTAGTGGTAGCATGAGACGGAGTCTACAACCCACACAAGTGGCTGAGGTAGTGCAGCTCATCCAGGATGGCACATCAATGCAAGCTGTGGCAAGGTTTGCTGTGTCTGCCAGCGTAGTGTCCAGAGCATGGAGGCGCTACCAGGAGACAGGCCAGTACATCAGGAGACGTGGAGGAGGCCGTAGGACGGCAACAACCCAGCAGCAGGACCGCTACCTCCGCCTTTGTGCAAGGAGGAGCACTGCCAGAGCCCTGCAAAATGACCCCCAGCAGGCCACAAATGTGCATGTGTCTGCTCAAACGGTCAGAAACAGACTCCATGAGGGTGGTATAAGGGCCCGACGTCCACAGGTGGGGGTTGTGCTTACAGCCCAAATGTTTGGCATTTGCCAGAGAACACCAAGATTGGCAAATTCGCCACTGGCGCCCTGTGCTCTTCACAGATGAAAGCAGGTTCACACTGAGCAAATGTGACAGACGTGACAGTCTGGAGACGCCGTGGAGAATGTTCTGCTGCCTGCAACATCCTCCAGCATGACCGGTTTGGCGGTGGGTCAGTCATGGTGTGGGGTGGCATTTCTTTGGGGGGCCGCACAGCCCTCCATGTGCTCGCCAGAGGTAGCCTGACTGCCATTAGGTACCGAGATGAGATCCTCAGACCCCTTGTGAGACCATATGCTGGTGCGATTGGCCCCGGGTTCCTCCTAATGCAAGACAATGCTAGACCTCATGTGCCAGCAGTTCCTGCAAGAGGAAGGCAGTGATGCTATGGACTGGCCCGCCCGTTCCCCAGACCAGAATCCAATTGAGCACATCTGGGACATCATGTCTCGCTCCATCCACCAACGCCACGTTGCACCACAGACTGTCCAGGAGTTGGCAGATGCTTTAGTCCAGGTCTGGGAGGAGATCCCTCAGGAGACCATCCGCCACGTCATCAGGAGCATGCCCAGGCGTTGTAGGGAGGTCATACAGGCACATCGAGGCCACACACACTACTGAGCCTCATTTTGACTTGTTTTAAGGACATTACATCAAGATTGGATCAGCCTGTAGTGTGGTTTTCCACTTTAATTTTGAGTGTGACTCCAAATCCTGACCGCCATGGGTTGATAAATTTGATTTCCATTTGTGTGTGATTTTGTTGTCAGCACATTCAACTATGTAAAGAAAAAAAATATTTAATAAGAATATTTCATTCATTCAGATCTAGGATGTGTTATTTCAGTGTTCCCTTTATTTTTCTGAGCAAAATATATATATACATACATTATATATACACACACGTATACATACAACTAGCTACCTTTCTTTTTACATGTATTTTGGGATTCCACCCTGTAAATGTAATTTGCCTGAAGACATGCTATTTTATTTTTATATTTAATAAAACCAGAAGTAGCATGTCGTTATTTTTAAACGTGTGCTTTTCTCCTCTAGCCCACCTGGTGTTCAACCTTCCCAAGTTCTCCCATGTCACCCCTCTCCTCTGCACACTCCACTGGCTTCCAGTCGAAGCTCGCATCCACTACAAGACTGGTGCTTGCCTACGGAACAGCAAGGGGCACTGCCCCTCCCTACCTTCAGGGTATGCTCAAACCCTACACCAACCCAAGCACTCCGTTCTGCCACCTCTAGTCTCTTGGCTCTCTCACCTGGTTTGTTATCTTAAGAAGAACGCACTGTAGGTCGCTCTGGATAAGAGTGTCTGCTAAATGACTGAAAAGTAAATGTTAAATCAACACCTGTTTTAAAGGGGGTGTGGCTGAATTAAAGAACCCTCTTCGGTGTAGATACACTTGAGAATCTTCCACTGGAGGAGGCAATTGAGGATAGGATGAATTTCCAAACTGCCACACGCCTACATTTGGTGACGGAGGAGTGGAGGATGAACTTTTACCCAATGGACAAAAGGAAAGAGATGTGAACCTACCCTATCGCCACGATGGCTTCCTTGTTCTGACAGTTCCCAGTCCAGATGGATATTTTATCTCCCTTGGGTCTGACGTTGACCACCGCTCCACACACGTCTTCACTGGCCTCATCAAACGACTCGCCAATTAAACACAACAGCTGCAACACACACAAATCAAGTACACAATACTCGAGATTAAATAACATGTTATTTACCCGTTAATTCACTGTCCAGCAACCCATCCTTAACAGAAGATTATACAATACTCTGATAGTATAGTCATGAAGAGTTGCAGGAGGGTTGTGTTCATCAAAGCGAGGAAAACTGACTGAAAGATGGAGGCTCTACCTGGACCATTGCAATGTTTTTGTTGTGCCCTAATGAATACTACACAGCCCAGGGTCAAATTCATTAGGGTACACGACTGGAAACATTCAAAAACATTTTGCAATGGAAAACAAAAATGAGCCTTTCCTTCGGTTCCGTTTGCTGCCAAATGAACAGGACCCTGGTTCAGGGATAATGATACTTACTGTCTCCATCCAGTAGCGGTCAAGGTCGATTTGTCTCTGCTGTTTGCTGAGGGTCATCAGCCACCTCCCACCCAGCTTGTTCTTGTCATCCTCCCACATAGGCTTTACCCCATCCTGACACACAGTGGTGGAGGAACGTTAGCTCACAACTTGACCCCCAACGTACACCCTGGGTCCGTATTCATGAAGCGTATTACAGTATCTAGGATCAGTTTAGCATTTTAGACCATAATGAAAAACATTAAAAGGATAAGGGGGACCTGATCCTAGATCAGGGTTTCCCAAACTCTGTTCTGGCCCCCCAGGGTGCATGTTTTTGCGAAAGAACGACACAACTGATTCAAATAATCAACTAATCATCAAGTGTTGATCATTTAAATCAGCTGTCCAGTGTTAGGGCAAAAACAAAAATGGGCACCCCCCCCTTGGGGTCCCGAGGGCAGAGTTCGGGAAACACTGTCCTAGATCATCAGTTCTACTCAGAGGGGCTTTATGTCTTCATTCAACATCATTAACTTGACAACGTACAGAAGAGCGACATGTCCTCTGATAGGATACTGTTGGTTTCAGATGTTCACTTACCTTAAATAAGCAGTAGTCACAGCCGAAGCCTAACTTACTGGGCTGCTGTATGTGGTTATATAATCTACAACACACAACCAAGAAACACACTTAAACACAGGCCTACAGATAAAATAATATTAGACACTATGATTATAAAATGATAGTGAGACAATCAATAGTTCCATGCCATTCTCCATTTTGATTTTGGAGAGAAGTCATGAGGCACAACATTCAGGGCACAGATAGCAATACATGGCATAGAACTGCCAGTTAAAATGTCCATTCTTTATAAATAATTTCTAGCTGCAAATGAACATTCTGCTCTGCTAAACAGGAAATGGCCCCTTTTTTCAACACTGATTGTCATGATGATGCCATAGGATGGAGAGGTAGAATAAGGGGTGGTGATGTGGATTAGGAGGGAGGAGGAGGAAGAGTAGCAGAGAGAAAGGGAGAGTACTCACGCCCAGAAGTCTTCCACTGTGTCAAACTTTGCGATGAGACGGAGGTTCTCTGTCCAGCTTTTGCTCTTGTCATTTTTGAAGTACCACAGGGCCCATCTGAAGTGAGAGGACACAGTCATAGATTCCCCATCGCACTCCCCGGTCCGCAGACAGAGGCTTCTATTTGTCTTTAGTGGGCAAATCTTACCATCTGCAACTTCCAGAGTGACCAGTCAATGTGTCGGTCTGCATATCAACAGCAGTAACAGTTATGGAAATGCATGAATTGATACACATCAGCCAAACCAGGGCTAAATTCTAACATAACAGCAAATGTAATGACGCGTCCAACAGCAGACCTACAATCAATGACGCGTCCAACAGCAGACCTACAATCAATGACGCGTCCAACAGCAGACCTACAATCAATGACGCGTCCAACAGGAGACCTACAATCAATGACGCGTCCAACAGGAGACCTACAATCAATGACGCGTCCAACAGGAGACCTACAATCAATGACGCGTCCAACAGTCCGTTCCACACAACATACAGCAAATAAACTATAAAGATTTCCATAGCAACCACTTAACGGGTAGGATAAGGAAGGTTAAGGTATGGAAGGTTGATGTCATGTTGCTCTGCCTATAAAAATCCATTCTTAAATGGAAGAAGTTTGGAACCAAAGTCCCTTCCTAGAGCTGGCCACCCAGCCAAACTGAACAATCTGGGGAGAAGGGCCTTGGTCAGGGAGGTGATCAAGAACCCAATGGTCACTTTGACAGAGCTCAAAAGTTCCTCTGTGGAGATAGGAGAACCTTCCAGAAGGACAACCATCTCTGCAGCAGGCCTTTATGATAGTGGCCAGACAGAAGTCACTCAGTAAAAGGCACAGAACAGCCCACTTAGAGTTTGCCAAAAGGCACCTAAAGCCCCTCAGACCATGACAAACAAGATTTTCTGCTCTAATGAAACCAAGATCGAACGCTTTCACCTGAAAGCCAAGCGGCATGTCTGGAGGAAACCTGGCCCCATCCCTACGGTGAAGCATGGTGGTGGCAGTATCATGCTGTGTTGATGTTTTTCAGCAGCAGGGACTAGGAAACTAGACAAGATTGAGGGAACGATGAACGGAGCAAAGTTCAGAGAGATCCTTGATAAAAACCAGTTCAAGAGCACTCAGGATCTTATACTGGGGCAAAGGTTCACCTTCCAACAGGACAACGACCCTAAGAACATAGCCAAGACAATGCAGGAGTGGCTTCGGGTCTCAATATCCTTGAGTGGCCCAGCGACGCTCCCCATCCAACCTGATAGAGCTTGAGAGGATCTGCAGAGAATAATGGGAGAAACTCCCCAAATACAGGTGTGCCAAGCTTGTAGTGTCATGCCCAAAAAGACTTGAGGCTGTAATCGCTGCCGAAAGTCATTCAACAGGGTCTGAATACTTATGTAAATGTGATATTTCAGTTTATTATTTATACATTTGCAAACATTTATATTTTAAAAAAATCTTTGTCATTATGGGGTATTGTGTATAGATTGAGGGGGAGAAAACAATTGAATCCATTGTAGAATAATTGTGTAATGTAACAAAACATGGGAGTCAAGGGGTCTGAATACTTTCCCAATGCACTGTATGTTATTGCCTATGCATTCATTTCCCCATCGTGTACAACAGCAAGTGTAAGTAACATGCTTACACTAAGATGTTGAACAGCAGAACCAGGCAGTCTTCCATTGTTCACCAGTCCTACCATTATTCTATCATCCCTTTCCCAGGAAGAGCATAGTGTTGTAGGGGAGGGAGGGATGGAGAGGTGGATAGGGCATGGCCTGAACCCTGTGCCCCCCGCCACACTAAATTTATACACATGCCCCTCCTGGTCTTCCTGAAAAGTCCCCCGTGGTTAATTATCACACTGACTATCAGTAGAGAAGTAGGCTAGAGAGGAAGCACTCTAGTGTTGCCCGACTGAAACATGTTGTTATTATTACACAACACCAGTGTTGATACGAGAAAACGCGTGGCGTGACTCGTCTGATGAACCAGGCTGAGGTCATAGACATGTGTAAACAAAAACACTAATGTGTCAATTAACGTAAAGTGGTCTCTACTGCTGTTGGGGTCCTGAAGAAAAGACCACACTAAAGGGATGTTGAGCCACGTACCCCTAAACAGTGTGTTGAAGTCCAGAACTCCCTACAACAGACTCCAGACTGTCTAGTCCCTAGCATCACCCAGAAAAACATTAACAGGAGGAAGAGGTTGCGCAAGGCTTGTTTTTTCTCTGGCGGTGGTGTAATGCCACCCCAAAGTTACATTCAGAGAGCTGAAAAGTACCAACTCCAAAACCAATGTAGATCAAAAAGAGGCTTATGTGGTGTGCGTGGCAGGAGGAGTAGGCATGGCTGAATTTTAGAGTCCCCCCATCTTGGCAGTGTAGAATATCCTGCAATTCTAAACATCTCCATGGAGCTGAGCATGTTTTGCAGTTTCAAAGCCAATTTCCTGCAATTCTATGTATTTTTCCATGGCTAATGCTGTGTTATTTTGCTTACACATAATAACAAAAATCAATCATTGTTTTTGGAATTTTCAAATCTCCCTGTCTATCTTTGATTTAGGTGATTGTTAGTTCTCAATCAATTTTTTAAATATATATATATATTTTTTATATTTCCACATTGTAGAATAATAGCCACCAGCTGCATTAAGTACTGCAGTGAATCTCCTCCTCATGGACTGCACCAGATTTGCCAGTTCTTGCTATGAGATGTTACCCCACTCTTCCACCAAGGCACCTGCAAGTTTCCGGACATTTCTATGGGGAATGGCCCTAGCCCTCACCCTCCAATCCAACAGGTCCCAGATGTGCTCAATGGGATTGAGATCTGGGCTCTTCGCTGGCCATGGCAGAACACTGACATTCCTGTCTTGCAGGAAATCACGCACAGCACAAGCAGTATGGCTGGTGGAATAGTCATGCTGGAGGGTCATATCAGGATGAGCACCACATAAGGGAGGATGTCGTCTTCCCTGTAACGCACAGCGTTGAGATTGCCTGCAATGACAACAATCTCAGTCCGATGATACTGTGACACACCGCCCCAGACCATGACAGACCCTCCACCTCCAAATTGATCCCTCTCCAGAGTACAGGCCTCGATGTAACGCTCATTCCTTTGACGATAAACGCTAATCCGACCATCACCCATGATGAGACAAAACTGCAACTCTTCAGCAAAGAACACTTTTTACCAGTCCTGTCTGGTGCCGCAACGGTGGGTTTGTGCCCATAGTCAACGTTGTTGCCGGTGATGTCTGGGGAGGACCTGTCTTACAACAGGCCTACAAGCCCTCAGTCCAGCCTCTCTCAGCCTATTGTGGACAGTCTGAGCACTGATCGAGGGATTGTGCGTTCCTGGTGTAACTCGGGCAGTTGTTGTTGCCATCCTGTACCTGTCCCACAGTTGTGATGTTCGTATGTACCGATCCTGTGCAGGTGCTGTTACACGTGGTCTACCACTGCTAGGACGATCAGCTGTCCGCCCCGTCTCCCTGTAGTGCTGTCTTACGCGACTCACAGTACGGACATTGCAATTTTTTGCTCTGGCCACATCTGCAGTCCTCATGTCTCCTTGCAGCATGCCTAAGGCACGTTCACGCAGATGAGCAGGGACTCTGGGCAACTTTCTTTTGGTGTTTTTCAGAGTCAGTAGAAAGGCCTCTTTAGTGTCTTAAGTTTTCATAACTGCCAAGGTTAGACTGGAGAGAGCAGAGTGCCGACCACCCTACTAAAGCCAAGGTTAGACTGGGGAGAGCAGAGTGCCAACCACCCTACTAAAGCCAAGGTTAGACTGGGGAGAGCAGAGTGCCAACCACCCTACTAAAGCCAAGGTTGGACTGGAGAGAGCAGAGTGCCAACCACCCTACTAAAGCCAAGGTTAGCGGAGTAAAAGTTTGAGTAAAACGCCACACCTTGATTCTTTCAGCGCTTGCCAGTCGTCCTTGCTACTACTTCAGTCATGGTGAACTGTCCTTGCTGTGGGAACTGTTCTGACATTCTCATATGCTTTGCTGATTCGAAGTGACTTGATTGTTGACTTTCTCTCGTTTCCAAAAAACATTTGGATATTGTTGTGCACGGTTTTTAGCTGTTATTTTTGTTGGCAAATGAGATGGACTTCTGTTCATTGCACCGCCTGTCAGCCATCAACAATCACCTATCATCTTCGCACGTGAATAGACAAACAGCAAGGGGGATTGCTAACAGTGCAGTAAACCCGCTTTTGATTGGACCCTTTTACATGCAAAAAGAGCGGGAATTTGTAAAAATTGCGCTGTCTCACAATATGTGCTGATTGGTTGATTTTGCATTGAATTATATGATTGCAGAATGCTGGAGAGACTGACTTTAAGGCATGAAAGTTAGTCAATACGGAAAATGTAGAGAACTTTGAAAGTTTATTCAAGTGAAGTCGCAAAAAACATCAAGCGCTATGATGAAACTGTCTCTCATGAGGACCACCACAGGAACGGAAGACCCAGAGTTACCTCTGATGCAGAGGATAAGTTCATTAGAGTTACCAGCCTCATGGTCAAATTGCTGCAAAGAAACCACTACTAAAGGACACCAATAAGAAGAAAAGACTTGCTTGGGCCAAGAAACACAAGCAATGGACAATTTGGAAATTTGTCCTTTGGTCTGGAGTCCAAATGTGAGATTTTTGGTTCCAACCGCTTGTCTTTGTGAGATGCAGTGTGGGTGAACGGATTATCTCTGCATGTATATTTCCCACCGTGAAGCATGGAGGAGATGGTGTTTTGCTGGTGACACTGGCTGTGATTTATTTAGAATTCAAGGCATACTTAACCAGCATGGCTATCACAGCATTCTGCAGCGATATGCCATCCCATCTTGTTTGGGCTTAGTGGGGCTGTTTTCCAACAGGACAATGACCCAACACACCTCCAGGCTCTGTAAGGGCTATTTTACCAAGGAAGAGAGTGATGCATCAGATGACCTGGCCTCCACAATCCCCCGACATCAACCAAATTGAGATGGTTTGGGATGAGTCGGACCGCAGAGTGAAGGAAAAGAAGCCAACAAATGCTCAGCATACATGGAAACTCCTTCAAGACTGTTGGAAAAGCATTCCAGGTGAAGCTGGTTGAGAGAATGCCAAGAGTGTGCAAAGCTGTCAGCAAGACAAAGGGTGGCGCCATTGAAGAATCTCAAATATATTTCGATTTTTTTTTAAACAACACTTTTTGGTTACTACATGATTCCATATGTGTTTTCATAGTTCTGATGTCTACACTATGATTCTACAAATAGTAGAAATAAAGAAAACCCAATGAATGAGTAGGTGTTCTAAAACTTTTGACCGGTAGTGTATATTATATACACACACACACATTCACGTGTATACACACACACACTCACGTGTATACACACACACACACATTCACGTGTATACACACACACACTCACGTGTATACACACACACACTCACGTGTATACACACACACACTCACGTGTATACACACACACACTCACGTGTATACACACACACACTCACGTGTATACACACACACACTCACGTGTATACACACACACATTCACGTGTATACACACACATTCACGTGTATACACACACATTCACGTGTATACACACACATTCACGTGTATACACACACATTCACGTGTATACACACACATTCACGTGTATACACACACATTCACGTGTATACACACACATTCACGTGTATACACACACATTCACGTGTATACACACACATTCACGTGTATACACACACATTCACGTGTATACACACACATTCACGTGTATACACACACATTCACGTGTACACACACACATTCACGTGTACACACACACATTCACGTGTACACACACACATTCACGTGTACACACACACATTCACGTGTACACACACACATTCACGTGTACACACACACATTCACGTGTACACACACACATTCACGTGTACACACACATTCACGTGTACACACACACACACACATTCACGTGTATACACACACACACACATTCACCTGTATACACACACACATTCACGTGTATACACACACACACACATTCACCTGTATACACACACACACACACATTCACGTGTATACACACACACACACATTCACGTGTATACACACACACACATTCACGTGTATACACACACACACACACATTCACGTGTATACACACACACACATTCACGTGTATACACACACACATTCACGTGTATACACACACACATTCACGTGTATACACACACACACACATTCACGTGTATACACACACACACACACATTCACGTGTATACACACACACTCACGTGTATACACACACACACACGTGTATACACACACACACACACACACACACACACACACACACACACGTGTATATATACACACACACACGTGTATATACACACACACACACGTGTATATACACACACACACACACACGTGTATATATACACACACACACACACACACGTGTATATACACACACACACGTGTATATATACACACACACACACACGTGTATATATACACACACACACACACACACGTGTATATATACACACACACACACACGTGTATATATACACACACACACGTGTATATACACACACACACACGTGTATATACACACACACACACGCATTCATGTGTATATACACACACACACACGCATTCATGTGTATACACACACAGGCAGTCATGTGTATATACACACACAGGCAGTCATGTGTATATACACACACAGGCAGTCATGTGTATATACACACACAGGCAGTCATGTGTATATACACACACAGGCATTCATGTGTATATACACACACAGGCATTCATGTGTATATACACACACAGGCATTCATGTGTATATACACACACAGGCATTCATGTGTATATACACACACAGGCATTCATGTGTATATACACACACAGGCATTCATGTGTATATACACACACAGGCATTCATGTGTATATACACACACAGGCATTCATGTGTATATACACACACAGGCATTCATGTGTATATACACACACAGGCATTCATGTGTATATACACACACAGGCATTCATGTGTATATACACACACAGGCATTCATGTGTATACACACACACACAGGCATTCATGTGTATACACACACACAGGCATTCATGTGTATACACACACACAGGCATTCATGTGTATACACACACACAGGCATTCATGTGTATACACACACACAGGCATTCATGTGTATACACACACACAGGCATTCATGTGTATACACACACACACGCATTCATGTGTATACACACACACACACATTCATGTGTATACACACACACATTCATGTGTATACACACACACACACGCATTCATGTGTATACACACACACACACGCATTCATGTGTATACACACACACACACGCATTCATGTGTATACACACACACACACGCACCCGTGTATACACACACACACACGCATCCATGTGTATACACACACACACACGCATTCATGTGTATACACACACACACACGCATTCATGTGTATACACACATACACACGCATTCATGTGTATACACACACACACACGCATTCATGTGTATACACACACACACACGCATTCATGTGTATACACACACACACACGCATTCATGTGTATACACACACACACACGCATTCATGTGTATACACACACACACACGCATTCATGTGTATGTATACACACACACACGCATTCATGTGTATACACACACACACGCATTCATGTGTATGTATACACACACACACGCATTCATGTGTATGTATACACACACACACGCATTCATGTGTATGTATACACACACACACGCATTCATGTGTATGTATACACACACACACGCATTCATGTGTATGTATACACACACACACGCATTCATGTGTATGTATACACACACACGCATTCATGTGTATGTATACACACACACACGCATTCATGTGTATGTATACACACACACACGCATTCATGTGTATGTATACACACACACACGCATTCATGTGTATGTATACACACACACACGCATTCATGTGTATGTATACACACACACGCGCATTCATGTGTATGTATACACACACACGCGCATTCATGTGTATGTATACACACACACGCGCATTCATGTGTATGTATACACACACACGCGCATTCATGTGTATGTATACACACACACGCGCATTCATGTGTATATATACACACACACGCGCATTCATGTGTATATATACACACACACGCGCATTCATGTGTATATATACACACACGCGCATTCATGTGTATATATACACACACACGCATTCATGTGTATATATACACACACACACACACGCATTCATGTGTATATATACACACACACACGCATTCATGTGTATATATACACACACACACACACGCATTCATGTGTATATATACACACATTCATGTGTATATATACACACATTCATGTGTATATATACACACATTCATGTGTATATATACACACACACACACACTCATGTGTATATATACACACACACTCATGTGTATATATACACACACACACACACACACACATTCATGTGTATATATACACACACACACACATTCATGTGTATATATACACACACATTCATGTGTATATATACACACACACACACATTCATGTGTATATATATATATACACACACACATTCATGTGTATATATATATATACACACACATTCATGTGTATATATATATATATATATACACACACACATTCATGTGTATATATATATATATATATACACACACATTCATGTGTATATATATACACACACTCATGTGTATATATATATACACACACATTCATGTGTATATATATATACACACACATTCACGTGTATATATATACACACACATTCACGTGTATATATATACACACACACACACATTCATGTGTATATATATACACACACATTCATGTGTATATATATACACACACATTCATGTGTATATATATACACACACACACACACATTCATGTGTATATATATACACACACACACACACATTCATGTGTATATATACACACACACACATTCATGTGTATATACACACACACACATTCATGTGTATATACACACACACACATTCATGTGTATATATACACACACACACATTCATGTGTATATATACACACACACATTCATGTGTATATACACACACACACACACACATTCATGTGTATATATACACACACACACACACATTCATGTGTATATATACACACACACACATAACACACATTCATGTGTATATATACACACACACACACATTCATGTGTATATATACACACACACACACCTTCATGTGTATATATTACACACACACACACACATTATGTGTATATATACACACACACACATTCATGTGTATATATACACACACACACACATTCATGTGTATATATACACACACACACATTCATGTGTATATATACACACACACACACACATTCATGTGTATATATACACACACACACACACATTCATGTGTATATATACACACACACACACATTCATGTGTATATATACACACACACGCATTCATGTGTATATATACACACACACGCATTCATGTGTATATATACACACACGCATTCATGTGTATATATACACACGCATTCATGTGTATATATACACACACGCATTCATGTGTATATATACACACACACGCATTCATGTGTATATATACACACACACACACGCATTCATGTGTATATATACACACACACACACGCATTCATGTGTATATATACACACACACACACGCATTCATGTGTATATATACACACACGCATTCATGTGTATATATACACACACGCATTCATGTGTATATACACACACACACACACACACGCATTCATGTGTATATATACACATACACGCATTCATGTGTATATACACACACACACACACACGCATTCATGTGTATATATACACACACACACACACACATTCATGTGTATATATACACACACATTCATGTGTATATATACACACACATTCATGTGTATATATACACACACACATATATAAAACACTGTGGACATAGGTGGCCCTAAATAACGCTTAGGCGGCCTGCCCAAGGATGTCAATGGCAGAAAAATCCCTGCGAATAGAATCTGAAATCCACTGGTCTAGGACCTAAAAGCATTTAGGCCTAGTGAGCGTGACCCTAGTATCCCTATCTGGGTTATGTTAATTTAGGCACACAATAACAACACATTTTTAAAAGGTTTTGCAACTTTAAAAAAACAACCTAGTTTCTTATTGGACAAGTCCAGTTCTGATTGTCATTTCCCTTCCGTTTGGTATCTAATGAATGAACATGACCCTGGGGTTTATTCACTAGGAACAAAACGGAAGCCAACAGAACGAAAGAGGGAGGGACCTACCTGAAATTGTTCAATAGAAACTCTTGTTTTTGTTGCAGTACCCCAGGGATGTAATCATTAGTCCAAACAATTGCGTTTTGCAGCGAGTTTCTATTGGACAAATTCAGGTAGCGCCCCCCCACTCGGTTTCCCCCTAATGAATATACTCCTGGTGTCAACGCTGAGCAGCAGATGTGTTGTAATCAGCAGCCAGTTGTCAGCAAAGTGGAAATATTGTACCAAACAAGCACTGCTTCCAGCCCAAACATCTACAGGACAGACATATAAGTCACATACAAGTCTTACACAGCACCCGGGTCAGAGAGAAGGTCTCAGCTATTTGGTGGAGGTTCTACTGTAGTGAGTCATGGGCTACAGTGGCAGAGTAAGGAGCCCCTCTCTGTATTGACCTATGGTGAATAATATGGCAATCACAGGCAGAGTAGATTCAATGAGGAGACATATTTTCTAATCCTATCTGTTATACTATATAAAGCTGGTATTCTGCAAAGTAATAGCCTATGTTTCAGGCTACCTGTGTTACTGATTGTTGCATGTGCTGACTACCACACAAAAAGTTGTCTCATTTACTAATTGTAATGCACAAAAGCAGACAGACACACTGTACCCATACTTGTTTTGCAGGGGGTGTTTGATGTACTGCTCAGAATCAGTGACCACAGGTGGTGCAGTGGGGATTACTTCAGGTTGGGGCTCTTCTGTTTCAGGTGCATTCTGGATGGGATGACACAGCAAAAACATTCATCAGTACAATATCAGCTGTTTGCAGGAAATCTGACATCTTTAGACCCATCCTGCCAATAGCTCCTAACATACACAATCATATCAATATCAAGGATAATTATGGAAACTAACTGGGGCAGCAGGTAGCCTAGTGGTTAAAGCTTTGGGCCAGTAACTGAAAGGTTGCTAGATGGAATCCACGAGCGGACAAGGTAAAAATCTGTCATTCTGCTCCCGAACAAGTCTAAACTGACTTGCCTAGTTAAACAATGGTTACATTTAATAAAACTACTACAGACAAACAATACTACATGTATTCTATCCATGTCGGGCTACATTTTAACGTTTTGAATAAAGACAAAACTAGGATTTCTGCCATTTCTACTACTGAATGATACACACAATGCCTCTACATGTCTACTGAATATCTACCAACATCTCTGTAGAAGATGCTGAAGATCTAGACTTCCACTATTGAAAGATCTAGAACAAGGTGATGTGAGGTGACAATGGCTAGCCGGCTCTGTTTTGTCAATGTGGTTAGCTAGCTAGCTACGTTTTCTGTTCACCTGAGACTAAGCCAAACGTTTGTGTAGTTAGCCATTACTAATAGCTACTAGAGAGCCACATGTGATTGAAACTCTACCTAGTACTCTGTAGCTAACTCCTAAGTAGTTAGCTAGACCGTCCATATGCTTCATCTCTGATTCATTGATTCGCCGCAAGTCATGCGCCTGCTGGATGGGGCTGATTCCAAGATAGCTAACTACTTCAGTATACTGGATGACTCACTAGTACGTTAACTAGCCAACTAAATCACTTTTAACGTTAACTTCTACAGTTGCTAGTTAGCTAATTTAATAACGTCCGATTGTCGTATAGCTAATTGGGAACAATTTAGCTAGCTAACTAGTTACAACTAGTAATTCATTCAATTTGGCCCCAAAACAGGTTAATTTGTGCAAAATATGTGCAGATTCAAATGAGCAAGCCCCATGGCAGAAAGTTAGTTAACGTTAGCCATCAGGCAGCTAGCTATAGTTAGCAAGGCGAACACAGCACAGACACACGTGTCTAGATGTCACATTTTTTTATCGTGTAAATAAAAACCAATCACAAATACGATCAATAGTTTTGAAGGGATACATACAGTGTAGTATATTGTATTGACTCAATGAACCAAGTATTAACTACCTAGCTATGTCCAGTCCCTCCCTGCCAACAGTCTCCAATGCCACCCCCTAAATCCATCGCTAGCATTGCTGAGCATGTTGGAACCAGACACCCACACTTTCACAGATCCTGGAGCAAAATATTCCGTTAAAACCTGGTAGATTTACACCCTATAAGATGAAACTTAACCAAATAAAAAAAGGATGGGTTCTACATTCAGTTTTTATTCGTGAAATGTCCACATACCTCGATCTCGCTTACCGGCTCCGAAGTCGCCATCTTGCCTGTAGAAATGATCCTGTCCGTTCGGAGCTGGTGCGTCACGAATCACTCCAAAATATACGGAAGCCTTTTTAGTTCAAGAGCATGTGAATGGCAGAAAGCCCGCTATCCCTGACAGTAGACTTTTCGCACGCAGGTATATTATCACTATTTATTCCAACTATAATACTACAAATATTTAAGTCTCCACTACACTGTGACAAAGGAATGGACCCGGGGAATAAGGTAAGCTATCGTTTTTGTTCTACTGGTTACCATCTATTCCCAAAAGTACATTCTTTAGGGTCTACACACACATTTCTAATCAGGGGTATTGCCATCTGTTATGTTCACCTGAGACTGCACGCACACACACACACACACACACACACACACACACACACACACACACACACACACACACACACACACACACACACACACACACACACACACACACACACACACACACACACACACACACACACACTATTATAGTTTGTATACCTTGAAGTCACTTGTCAATAAAGCAAAAAGACACACAACAAGTCCAAAATATAAATACATCTTTATTTCACCAGGGGGTAGCCATTGACAGGAATGCTGAATTTAGTATTTTCTCAAAACTGTCAAACTGATATACACCTTAGTTATTATGTACAGTCATTTTGTCAATCAGTTGCAAAATAACAAGACTGTTATCTACAAACCATGAATAGTACAGTAAAACTGTCAGTTCCACATGAAATGTGTATTTTATACAGTTTTATTCCAATAAAAACCTTTGAGTTTTAAAATGCTGGTGCTAGTTTTTCCTCCTTGATGTACATGTAGGTTACCACAGTTTTCAAGTCACACATAATGGTAGAACCAAGAAATCTTCAAGTGAAACAATTACAAAAGTTTATTATCTTACAAACTGTCTTATGTAAAGCTGGAAACATTTTAAAGTGACTGTTTTCTACCACATTATTAACTTGCAACGGCCTACATTCAATATAATGTAATAGACTATATATGTACTGCAGCTACTTTGTATAAAATGCATTCAATCTATGTGTCAACATTTATCTCAGAGGAAAAATCTAAGTATATGGTTTGACTTTGTCAATCTGTTGACAACATTATTGGAAGAAAGAGAGTTGTGTTAGGAGACTGTGTGTGCCCTAGTTGGGTTGAAGCCTGGGTAAATGAACAACCTCACACCTGAGAAACAAAGAGAAAAACAGACATAAAAAAAACATATATCCAGATCTGTGTATTACTCAAATGAAAGCACCAGTGAAATGTGCTTCATCTGCATTGAGCTGCATTAGAGCCAGCATATACGGAGACAGATCAATACAACAGATGCCTAATCAATTGCAGTATTAGTGAATGGGCCCATATTTACATGGTTATGATGGACTAATGTGAGCATTGATGAATACCCTACATGGTTGCCCCCTATTAAAGCAGGTTTATACTGTATACTGCAGAGGTCTACTGTCTGACTCAATACGTGATAGACCTAGAACTTATGATGAAAAGATGCAGAGAATTGATGCTACTCTGTACCTCTGCTCAAGTTGACCAGTGACAAGATTGAAGTACTGTAGTACATAATGCATTCAGGACAGAGACGGTAGAGCACAAGGGTATGGCATGCCCATCCAGAAGGGAAACAGCAAATGCTAGTCATGCAAAAAGCATCATAACATCACCCCTAGAATAAACACAGGCTTTGTCAGTGCAGCATCACATTTTGACGAGTTAGCACCATCAGAAAGTAACTACATTTCGACCCTGAAACGGTATGCCACAAGCATTGAGGTTGATTCTATTTCAAAAGCCTTCTATCCAGGATTTTCAAATTCATTTGAATGAATAAGGTTGAATTGGAAAATTCTCTCTGAATATTACCGTTATTTTCTGAAATGACACGAGTTAACCCCAACCCTGTATGCCACATTCAGACACCATGTGAAACAGTTATGTAAATGGTATGTAAACAACGTTTTTAACAACATTTCAACCCTGTTACAGCAGCTGAAATGATCTGAGGAGTGTTTTATTCTGTCAGAGCAGCTTCACCCAAAGAGTAAAGACGAGGCAATGAGAAACAACAAAGGATTTGGTTGGTTTTCTCTCCACTTGTATAATGTATTTATACCCAGTATATGGACAAACATAAGTGCCAATCAATGCCCTAGTCAGTTAAAAAGAGAGGATAGAAATGCTGTCAGCGCCTGTAAGAACATACAGTAATATAGTCACCATTTCTGAACAGGTTTTATGTGGTCTTTTCAGCTGTGTCTGTATCAAAAACAGACAAGTCCTATTTAAAACACTCTGGAAGTTCAGACAGTGAACCAGACCTGGGTTAAAATACTATTTCAAATATCTCAATTACTTTCCCATACATTCAAAGTAATTATTTAAAAAGACAAGTAGTTGCATCTGGAAATTTGGAAAGTGTTTGAAAATACTCAATACACTGATGCAAATACATTCCCATGCATTTAACACAGGTATTTGAAAATATGATTTTACATAAGTATTTGAAAATACTATCAATTTGTTTTTTACAATCAACCATTAAAATATTCAAAGAAAAGTACTTATTTTGGGCTGTGTATTTAGAAAATACTCAAATACATAGAAAAAAGCATTTTAAATACCAGATACTCAAATACACATGTATTTGAACCCAGGTCTTCAGTGAACGTACTGTACATAGTTATCCAGATTCATAAAAATGAAGTGTCGTTGAAAACAAGCACCATAATCTGACACAATCTTTATATGCAGCATTTCATAATTGCTTAGTAAGCCAGTTTTTTTTTGTGAGACTGATATGCAATTTATAATGTTACAAATTCATAGTTGAATAAAATCATTCTACAACAAAAAAACGAAAAGGTTTCAAACAAGCTGTCGGATATATCTCTCTATCTGTACATATTGGAACGGGACCTTTTTCAAGTTATGAAAAATAAAAAAGTGCTTTTTCAATATGTCATCATATATCTATCTGTACGTTTAACAAAAAGACTAAAACGATCCAGCCCAAAACAAGGTAGTAAAGTTCCTTCATGACCACCAATAGAGGAACAGGAAGAGAAGGAAAAGCACCATGCTACATGGGTACATTTTTTTCACATAAAACTAGAGTAAATGTGTGTAGTCTAGTCTTACATACTGTGTAATATGTGGTGTGTTTATCGAAAGTTGCTGCTACAGATGGCACCATTACATGATCAATCATTGATAAAACTCCTTTTGTGAAAAGAGCACTCTTGGCTGAAACAAAGACCATAGAGACTTGACATGAGTGTTTACTAGTGTAAAATGCTGGATGACAGCAACATTGCAGTAAACAGGCTTGCATCAAGAAATAAAATAAAAAAATAGTTTTTGAAAAATGGTCAGAATAAATAATCACATCTTGTTTGTTCTTATTAATCAAGTTGTATTTAAAACCAGTTTAAAAACATATTTAAAATTGGTTCTGAGCACCATCTCTTTACATGAAAAAACCAGACCCCAAAAATCATCAAACACTAAAAGTCACAGTTAAAAACCCACAAATGATATTCTTCCTCATCACTTTGAAAGCAGAGACGAAGAGAAACAAAAATAAACAGACATACGTTTGGAAAAAGTAACACAATGAAATAACACAGAAAAAGGAGATTAGAAGTGTAAAGTTGATTGAGGTAAGGCAGTAGCACAGGGGGGTGTGTGTGTTAAAATGTAATCGCTGTCTGTGTCTGTGAGTGAATGTGTGCCTGTGTACGTGTGTGTACATAACAGTATCATGTCCAGCGGTTGTAGGGGCCCGTGACCTGTGTCAGAGCATAAGGGGACACAGTGACCACCCCATCCCGCGCTACGGTCACCGCCTGCCGGGTCGGAACCTTCAACACCCCTTTCTTCTCCTCCGGGCCCTCCTCTTCTACCTCCTCCTCAGGCTCCACACTCTCAGCCCCGGCCCCCTTCCCCCTCTTCCCCTTCCCCTTGACCGGGCTAACCTCTTCCAGGTCCAGGTCCAGGCCCATCCCTATCCTCTCAGCCTCCTCCTCCCTCTCCCGCTCCCTCCGGGCCATCTTTGCCTCCCACATGTGCAGGCCATGGTCAGGCTCGTTGAGGGATTTGTGCTGGTAGAAGACCAGGGAGATGCGGGTGGGGTGGCTGCGGTCGGGTCGGAGGATGGGGGTGGTGGCATGGAGCTCTCTGCGTGCGCACTCAATCAGAATGGAACCGTGGGAGGGAGCCACCGCCACCCCGCCAATGTCACTGTCCAGGAAGTTGTGCTCGCTGTCTGACCACACCTCTTCCTGTTCCTGTTTGACCTCTTCCGGGTTGGGGAAGAGAGGGGGAGGGGCCTGAAGGGGGAGATGAGTGGCACAGTGGGGGAGGTCATGACCTCCATGACCTTTAACCCCATCCCCGATCTCCTCCGCCACCCCGGGGAGCCCGTTGAGTCTGCTGTGGAGGCCCTCTGGGTGGGGGAGGGGGGCGGAGAAGGAGGATGGAGGAGGAGTACTGTGGCTGTGGGGGGGTCTGACAAGAGGGGAGCAGTGCACCTCGTTGGGTTCCATTTTAAACGTCCTGGGGGGGTAGTCGCCAGGTGTCCCACATCTCTCAGTTTTCGCCAGCTGCTTTCTGATGAGTCCTGGGGAGTAACCATTTACATCCTCTCCCATTGTCTTGTAATGGAGGGGGGATCCATTGCACTGGGCCCCTGGTGGCCCTCTGTATCCGTACTGGGTGGAAGGCATGCCGGGACGATGGGGGGAAAGAGCCTCCATCCCAGGGGTGGATCTTCCTGGAGGAGTGGGGTAGGTGGGAGTGCTGTGGTGGTAAGGGCTAGGGGAGTTAGACTCTGGAGCATAGGCACCCACACTTCCTGGTGTGAAAGAGCTGTAGAAGGACTGAGGCTCTGCTTTGAATGAGGAGGACTGATCAACTGATGAAGTGCTTTTGGAACCTGGAAGGTGAAATATACAACCCAGGATCAAGCATTTTATTGTAAGAAAAATGCAGAAAATCAATCAACCAATTTATCAATTAGTAAATCATTAATAAATTAATTAATCTACCAACCAACTGATTAATCATTCATTCATTCAACCAATCAACCAACCAACCAATCAACCAACTAATCAAACAACCAATCAACCAACCAACCAATCAACCAACTAATCAAACAACCAATCAACCAACCAGAGGTCTCTACCTTTGTTGGTGCTCTCGGTCTTGACCTTGCCTGGGGTTAGTGGACTCTGTCCAGGCTTCCTGTCCTGAGCTGCAGCCTGTTTGTCAGCCTGGGCCTTCAGCTTGGCCTCCTGCTTCCTCTTACGGGCTGATTTCACCGGCTCAGCCAGCAGACGCACCTGGTGATGATATAAACATGGTCATTTAGTAAAAGCTTTTATCAAGTGGTTTGAAGTAAACACGCAAATACAGCACATCCCACTGGGCACAGACATCATTTCAATGTCTGGTTTGGATTTACATTTGGTTGAATTTCACCATGTTAATGGATTTCGGTTAAAAGTTGCTTGAAAAAAAATACGAAATTCCTTTATGTTGATGACTTTTTGCAAATCCAATCAGTTTTCCACGAGAATTCAACACCATCACATAGATTTTTTGTTGTTGAAATGACATGGAAACAATGTTGATTTTTCCCAGTGGGATGTGACTTGTGCAAGATCAAACCCAAAACTCTCCAATTGACATGGTCTTGACGCCAACTAATTTCAATCCCGTAGAGTGCAAGGCTAACCAACCCTCATCCGGGTGAGCAACTGGAGGTTGATTAGTAGAATCAAGTGTGTTAGAGCAAGGCTGGAACAAAAGCCTGCATACCCAGTAAGCACAGGAGGAGGATTGGCCACCCCGTGTAACAGCCCCTGCCTCCTGGTTCTCTACAGGGGGTAAGAACCGATTTAGGATGAAGTAAACACTGATCTCTTGGGTCAGTTTCATATTTTCCCCACTAATGGTTACTGTTAGGATTAGAGGAGAGGAAGCTGCTCCTAGATCTGCACCTAAGGGAAACTTAGGACCGCGTAGGAACCTACCTCTCTGGGGAAGGCTGACAGCACCTGCAGGGCCCCAGTCTGGATCTTGGCCCACTGGCCATCGGCACGGCCAAACTCATCCCTCTGCGAGATCTTATAGAGGGGTAGGACGTGGAGCTGTTCATCCTCAGGGATGTTACGCACCGCACGGTTGTCCTCCTTGGTTAAAGTGCAAACCTGCAGGAGGGTCAGACAACAATACATTTTACATGAATGGAAAAGACTAGCAAAGTATCTGAGAGTTTCTGGGATAAAATGCCTACGGTATCTTGGTTGAAGTGAAAACGCGTGAGGTGACCAAAAAGTGCATGACATTTCATATCGATTTTTGTTTCCACTATGGATTTTTTAAAATTATTTGATAGTGACATTTGTCTAAGCTAATGTTGAATTCTGCTTCCAATGGCCCAGTTATAGTATGTCCATTAACGCACAAAACACGACCACAACACTAACTCTCAACGGTGTTGTCCATTAAAATGCTGGCACTGGTTTCTCTGTGTGTGCGCGAGTGAGCATGTATCAACAAAAATGAGAACGCCTACAGGGAGGAGGTTAGAGCCCTGGCGGAGTGGTGTGTGGAAAATAACCTCTTCCTCAACGTCAACAAAACTAAAGAGCTGATCATGGACGACAGGAGACAGAAGAGGGTACACACCCCCATCCTCCTCGACGGGGCCGCAGTGGATATGGTCAAAAGCTTAATGTTCCTCAGCACGCACATCATGGAAGACCTGAAATGGTCTCACCACACCAACATTGTGGTGAAGAGGGCGCAGCAGTGCCTCCAGAACCTCAGGCGGCTGAACAAATTCCCTCACGAACTCCTACAGTTGCACCATTGAGAGCATTCTGTCAGGCTCCATCACTGCCTGGCACGGAAACTGCACAGCAATCAAACGCATGGCTCTCCGGAGTGTGGCTAGGTCAGCTGACAGCATCACCAGCAGCAGACCATCATTACCAGACCATCAACTGTTGAAAAGCTTCTAGTACCATCAGACTGATGAACAGCTTCTATTACCATCAGACTGATGAACAGCTTCTATTACCATCAGACTGTTGAACAGCTTCTATTACCATCAGACTGATGAACAGCTTCTATTACCATCAGACTGATGAACAGCTTCTATTACCATCAGACTGTTGAACAGCTTCTATTACCATCAGACTGATGAACAGCTTCTATTACCATCAGACTGATGAACAGCTTCTATTACCATCAGACTGATGAACAGCTTCTATTACCATCAGACTGATGAACAGCTTCTATTACCATCAGACTGTTGAACAGCTTCTATTACCATCAGACTGATGAACAGCTTCTATTACCATCAGACTGATGAACAGCTTCTATTACCATCAGACTGATGAACAGCTTCTATTACCATCAGACTGATGAACAGCTTCTATTACCATCAGACTGATGAACAGCTTCTATTACCAGACCATCAGACTGTTGAACAGCTTCTATTACCAGACCATCAGACTGTTGAACTGCTTCTATTACCATCAGACTGTTGAACAGCTTCTATTACCATCAGACTGTTGAACAGCTTCTATTACCAGACCATCAGACTGTTGAACTGCTTCTATTACCATCAGACTGTTGAACAGCTTCTATTACCATCAGACTGTTGTACATCTTATATTACCAGACCATCAGACTGTTGAACAGCTTCTATTACCATCAGACTGTTGAACAGCTTCTATTACCATCAGACTGTTGAACAGCTTCTATTACCAGACCATCAGACTGTTAGACAGATTCTATTACCATCAGACTGTTAGACAGCTTCTATTACCATCAGACTGTTAGACAGCTTCTATTACCATCAGACTGTTAGACAGCTTCTATTACCATCAGACTGATGAACAGCTTCTATTACCATCAGACTGTTAGACAGCTTCTATTACCATCAGACTGTTGGACAGCTTCTATACCATCAGACTGTTGAACAGCTTCTATTACCATCAGACTGTTAGACAGCTTCTATTACCATCAGACTGTTAGACAGCTTCTATTACCATCAGACTGTTAGACAGCCTCTATTACCATCAGACTGTTAGACAGCTTCTATTACCATCAGACTGTTGAACAGCTTCTATTACCATCAGACTGATGAACAGCTTCTATTACCAGACCATCAGACTGTTGTACAGCTTCTATCACCAGACCATCAGACTGTTGTACAGCCATCAATAATCGTCTACTAGGTGATGCACAGACAACACACACACACAAACTATCACACACACACACACATACAGACACACACACACTCACAGCCAACGATAATGTCCAATGTTATACAGACATTAAACCACTGGATACTACCGGTTTGCACTGTGTATTTAAATACTGTATTCTCGACATACCTGTAGCTCATTGTAATATTTCTACTATTGTACATCACATTTTAGTGACACTTTATACACACAGCAGGTCACTCTAATATATCTACTGCTGTACATATCATTCTTAGTATATATTGTCTAAATGAAGCTGGTGTAGATGTAGATTGCATTTGGACTACTGTTACAGTGTTATTTGGGTTCTTAATCAGATCCGTTCCAATTATTTCTTAATCTTTTTTATTATCTGTGTACTTGTTCGACATTTTACTGAATTTAGGAGCTAGTAACATAAGCATTTCACTAAACATCTGCTAAACTGTGTATGGGACCAATCAACTTTGATTTTATTTGACCTGTGTCTATGTCTCTGTTTGTTTGACAGCAAATCTGTGTGTGCATGTGAATCCAGCCATGTGAGGAGCATACCACAGTGCTGCCGTTGTTCATGTTCTGTGTGTCTTTGTGAGCGTGGGCGCAGAAATCCACACATGCCGTGACCCCGGAGAAAGGTCGGCCCGCCCTCCGACCCAGCCTGCAGTCCTGGCCCGCCTGCTCCAGATCCACCTGGTTTTGGAAGGCCTCCGGGGCCAGTCTCTGGTAGACAGGACCCAGGTCTGTGGCCAGGTTCTGTAGACGATGCTCCAGTTTCACCTCCTGAACAACACACAGACAGACAACACACAGATCAGAGGTAGAGTGGGACAAATACGAACAGTAACAGATGAGGGAAAAGCTGTGTGAAATTAAAGGAGAGCCCCGGGAGAATCCCTGAAATCCCAGTAATGTTTCAGCCACTGTTGTCCTTGTCAGACTTTGGCTGTCATACCCACCTGAGGCCACTAGGCGGTGTCTATGAAGCCATTTTAACAAGAAGACTATGCACTGAGGAATATCTATTCTAAACCATTGTTTATGAAGCTATAACAAGACTTACATTAGCAAAGTAGAGAGCTAGGGTCTAGGTATATAGGGAATGGGCTAAGGTTTATTTTCCGACCAGTCTCTCAAATCTAAGTAAGGGTGCCAAACTCAATTTCTAGAGCGCCACAGTGTCTGATGGTTTTTCCTCTCTTTCCCTTAAGATAGCTCTGACCCGACCAAATGTACATAGAAATGTGAGTTATAGATCTGTCATTCTCATCAAAAGCAAGTCTAAGAAGCAGTAGATCTGTTCTATGAGCGCTATTTGTTCAACGCTGGTCCGACCAATCTGATTCCACACTCCAAGACTGCTTCCATCACATGGACTGGGATATGTTTCGTATTGCGTCAAACAACAACATTGACGAATACGCTGATTCGGTGTGCGAGTTCATTAGAACGTGCGTTGAAGATGTCGTTCCCATAGCAACGATTAAAACATTCCCAAACCAGAAAACGTGGATTGATGGCAGCATTCGCGTGAAACTGAAAGCGCGAACCACTGCTTTTAATCAGGGCAAGGTGACTGGAAACATGACCGAATACAAACAGTGTAACTATTCCCTCCTCAAGGCAATCAAACAAGCTAAGCGTCAGTATAGAGACAAAGTAGAATCTCAATTCAACGGCTCAGACACAAGAGGTATGTGGCAGGGTCTACAGTCAATCACGGATTACAAAAAGAAAACCAGCCCAGTCACGGACCAGGATGTCTTGCTCCCAGGCAGACTAAATAACTTTTTTGCCCGCTTTGAGGACAATACAGTGCCACTGACACGGCCTGCAACCAAAACATGCAGACTCTCCTTCACTGCAGCCGACGTGAGGAAAACATTTAAACGTGGTAACCCTCGCAAGGCTGCAGGCCCAGACGGCATCCCCAGCCGCGCCCTCAGAGCATGCGCAGACCAGCTGGCTGGTGTGTTTACGGACATATTCAATCAATCCCTATCCCAGTCTGTTGTTCCCACATGCTTCAAGAGGGCCACCATTGTTCCTGTTTCCAAGAAAGCTAAGGTAACTGAGCTAAACGACTACCGCCCCGTAGCACTCACTTCCGTCATCATGAAGTGCTTTGAGAGACTAGTCAAGGACCATATCACCTCCACCCTACCTGACACCCTAGACCCACTCCAATTTGCTTACCGCCCAAATAGGTCCACAGACGATGCAATCTCAACCACACTGCACACTGCCCTAACCCATCTGGACAAGAGGAATACCTATGTGAGAATGCTGTTCATTGACTACAGCTCGGCATTTAACGCCATAGTACCCTCCAAGCTCGTCATCAAGCTCGAGACCCTGGGTCTCGACCCCGCCCTGTGCAACTGGGTACTGAACTTCCTGACGGGCCGCCCCCAGGTGGTGAGGTTAGGCAACAACATCTCCACCCCGCTGATCCTCAACACTGGGGTCCCACAAGGGTGCGTTCTGAGCCCTCTCCTGTACTCCCTGTTCACCCACGACTGCGTGGCCACGCACGCCTCCAACTCAATCATCAAGTTTGCGGACGACACAACAGTGGTAGGCTTGATTACCAACAACGACGAGACGGCCTACAGGGAGGAGGTGTGGGCCCTCGGAGTGTGGTGTCAGGAAAATAACCTCACACTCAACGTCAACAAAACTAAGGAGATGATTGTGGACTTCAGGAAACAGCAGAGGGAACACCCCCCTATCCACATCAATGGAACAGTAGTGGAGAGGGTAGTAAGTTTTAAGTTCCTCGGCGTACACAGCACAGACAAACTGAATTGGTCCACCCACACAGACAGCATCGTGAAGAAGGCGCAGCAGCGCCTCTTCAACCTCAGGAGGCTGAAGAAATTCGGATTGTCACCAAAAGCACTCACAAACTTCTACAGATGCACAATCGAGAGCATCCTGGCGAGCTGTATCACCGCCTGGTACGGCAACTGCTCCGCCCACAACCGTAAGGCTCTCCAGAGGGTAGTGAGGTCTGCACAACGCATCACCGGGGGCAAACTACCTGCCCTCCAGGACACCTACACCTACACCTACACCGATGTCACAGGAAGGCCATAAAGATCATCAAGGACAACAACCACCCGAGCCACTGCCTGTTCACCCCGCTATCATCCAGAAGGCAAGGAATGGAGTTTGACACAACACTGTGGCTGGCCCTAGAGGAATGGAGTTTGACACAACACTGTGGCTGGCCCTAGAGGAATGGAGTTTGACACAACACTGTGGCTGGCCCTAGAGGAATAGAGTTTGACACAACACTGTGGCTGGCCCTAGAGGAATGGAGTTTGACACAACACTGTGGCTGGCCCTAGAGGAATGGAGTTTGACACAACACTGTGGCTGGCTCTAGAGGAATGGAGTTTGACACAACACTGTGGCTGGCCCTAGAGGAATGGAGTTTGACACAACACTGTGGCTGGCCCTAGAGGAATGGAGTTTGACACAGTTTGACTGGAGTGTCCTGGTCCCCACCTCCTGTGGCATGTCTCCCAGCAGGCGGAACTTGCGGGGGATCTTGCTGCGGGCGAACTTGCAGCCGTTGAAGTACATACTCCAGGAGCAGCCAAAGGAGAAGGAAGCGCCGCAGGTGTTCGGGTCCACACCCTGGCAAGCACACGTCCGACTGGAGAGAAACGGAGGGAGAGAGATGGGAAGAGGGAGGAGAGAGAGCAGGGAGAAGAGGGATGAGAGAGAAGGAGGGAAAGAGATGGGGAGAGGGAGAAGAGAGAGAGATGGAGGGAGAGAGATGGGGAGAGGGAGGAGAGAGAGCAGGGAGGAGAGGGATGAGAGAGAAGGAGGGAAAGAGATGGGGAGAGGGAGAAGAGAGAGAGATGGAGGGAGAGAGATGGGGAGAGGGAGGAGAGAGAGCAGGGAGGAGAGGGATGAGAGGGAATGAGGGAAAGAGATGGGGAGAGGGAGAAGAGAGAGCAGGGAGGAGAGAGATGAGAGGGAAGGAGGGAAAGAGATGGGGAGAGGGAGGAGAGAGAGCAGGGAGGAGAGGGATGAGAGGGAAGGAGGGAAAGAGATGGGGAGAGGGAGAAGAGAGAGCAGGGAGGAGAGGGATGAGAGGGAAGGAGGGAAAGAGATGGGGAGAGGGAGGAGAGAGAGCAAAGGAGGAGAGGGATGAGAGGGAAGGAGGGAAAGAGATGGGGAGAGGGAGAAGAGAGGGAAGGAGGGAGAGAGATGGAGAGAGGGAAGGAGGGAGAGAGATGGGGAGAGGGAGGAGAGAGAGAGGAGGGAGAAAGATGGGGAGAGGGAGGAGAGAGGGAAGGAGGGAGAGAGATGGAGAGAGGGAAGGAGGGAGAGAGGGGGAGGATGAGGTGAGACAATCAGTAGATCCTGGCACACAACTGAAGAGTGGGAAAGAGACAGGTGACTATCTAGAAATGCTAGAAAGAATATAACTCACTCTTTGTTATGACAATAATTAGTTCTATGAATGTAAATGTGTATGTGTAAGCCTATTATTAAATACTAGGTAAAAGTCTGTTCTTTCAGTAACTCACTCCTCGTTGAGTGCACAGCGCCGGCTGGTGGGGGAGCCGTATTTACAGAGAGTCTGGGTGAGCTCCTGGTACAGACTGTCTGCCACGCCCCGGGGGATGCCCTCCCATGCCAAGATGAGAATCACCACCACGGCACTCTCACAGCGGTGCCCTGCCCGGTGTCTCACCAGACACAGCAGCTTCTCCTCCTCACTGCCCCGACGGATCACCTGGGAGAGAGAAGGGTTACTACACAGACATGCAGATGTGTGTATACACACACACACAGCCACATACACACACACACACACACACACACACACACACTAGTGCATACAGTGAAGGAAAAAAGTATTTGATCCCCTACTAAGTTTGTACGTTTGCCCACTGACAAAGAGAGGATCAGTCTATAATTTTAATGGTAGGTTTATTTGAACAGTGAGAGACAGAATAACTACAAAAAAATCCTGAAAAACACATGTCAAAAATGTTATAAATTGATTTGCATTTTAATGAAGTATTTGACCCCTCTGCAAAACAATACTTAGTACTTGGTGGCAAAACCCTTGTTGGCAATCACAGAGGTCAGATATTTATTGTAGTTGGCCACCAGGTTTGCATACATCTCAGGGGCGAGTTTGTCCCACTCCTCTTTGCAGATCTTCTCCAAGTCATTAAGGTTTCGAGGCTGACGTTTGGCAACTCGAACCTTCAGCTCCCTCCACAGATTTTCTATGGGATTAAGGTCTGAAGACTGGCTAGGCCACTCCAGGACCTTAATGTGCTTCTTCTTGAGCCACTCCTTTGTTGCCTTGTGTTTTGGGTCATTGTCATGCTGGAATACCCATTCACGACCCATTTTCAATGCCCTGGCTGAGGGAAGGAGGTTCTCACCCAAGATTTGACGGTACATGGCCCCGTCCATCGTCCCTTTGATGCATGCGGTGAAGTTGTCCTGTCCCCTTAGCAGAAAAACACCCCCAAAGCATAATGTTTCCACCTCTATGTTTGACGGTGGGGATGGTGTTCTTGGGGTCATAGGCAGCATTCCTCCTCCTCCAAACACGGCGAGTTGAGTTGATGCCAAAGCGCTCCATTTTGGTCTCATCTGACCACAACACTTTCACCCAGTTGTCCTCTGAATCATTCAGATGTTCACTGGCAAACTTCAGACGGGCATGTATATGTGCTTTCTTGAGCAGGGGGACCTTACGGGCGCTGCAGGATTTCAGTCCTTCACAGCGTAGTGTGTTACCAATTGTTTTCTTGGTGACTATGGTCCCAGCTGCCTTGAGATCATTGACAAGATCCTCCCGTGTAGTTCTGGGCTGATTCCTCACCGTTCTCATGATCATTGCAACTCCACAAGGTGAGATCTTGCATGGAGCCCCAGGCCGAGGGAGATTGACAGTTCTTTTGTGTTTCTTCCATTTGCAAATAATCGCACCAACTGTTGTCACCTTCTCACCAAGCTGCTTGGCGATGGTCTTGTAGCCCATTCCAGCCTTGTGTAGGTCTACAATCTTGTCCCTGACATCCTTGGAGAGCTCTCTGGTCTTGGCCATGATGGAGAGTTTGGAATCTGATTGATTAATTGCTTCTGTGGACAGGTGTCTTTTATACAGGTAACAAGCTGAGATTAGGAGCACTCCCTTTAAGAGTGTGCTTTAAGAGTGTGCTCCTAATCTCAGCTCGTTACCTGTATAAAAGACACTTGGGAGCCAGAAATCTTTCTGATTGAGAGGGGGTCAAATACTTATTTCCCTCATTAAAAATGCAAATCAATTTATAACATTTTTGACATGCGTTTTTCTGGATTTTTGTTGTTGTTATTCTGTCTCTCACTGTTCAAATAAACCTACCATTAAAATTATAGACTGATCATTTCTTTGTCAGTGGGCAAAAGTACAAAATCAGCAGGGGATCAAATACTTTTTTCCCTCACTGCACACACACACACACACACACACACACACGGTACTTACCCACTTGGCGATGGGACAGCCCTGGGAACTGCGTCCTTCTTTCCCAGTATACACCACCACCTCCACCCTTACCGCCTTCCCTTTCTCTCCATACCTTTGAACACACACAGCGATAACATACATCATATATTAACGGCTTTTCACAAGTCTCACCTTAGAACATAAAAACACAATCCTTTCAGCAATGTCATCTCTCCCCATATCTGCGACCATCAGCACTAAAATCTTGTAATGACTGTCAATACAGCCACACATCACATTTTGAGAACTTTAGCAAAAGACAGTGGGACTACATCACTAGCCAAAATGCAGCAAAAGTTTTTGGAACAACTCAAAACAAGTAAAAACTATTTAAAACTAAAGCACTGATGTCATTCAGCAGAAACTACAGAGCAGAGACTCTCCTCATGGGCCCCTCGACTAGGCCCAAGAGGTTTCCTGTTCTAACATGCAGTGTGTGTGTGTGTGTGTTTTTGTATGTGTGAATATGTATCTCCGTGTGTGTGTGTGTGTGTGTGTGGCAAGCTTGGTGCTGCTTTCCTTCAGCGACAGCCTCTATAATATAATATATGAGCTATAATATGACTGTAAGCCCCACCTCATTCCATGAACACCACGAGCCCTGTGGGATACCAGGCCTTTGGCAGGGCAGGTGGTTCACCGAGTACACTGATAGGACAAAACATTAAGAACACCTTCCTAATATTGAGTTGCACTCCCACCCCTTTTGCTCTCAGAACAGCCTCAATTCGTTAAGGCATGGACTCTAAAGGTGTCGAAAGCGTTCCACAGGGATGCTGGCCCATGTTGACTCCAATGCAGCTACATACAGTAGTCTAGTAGAGTCTGGCAGTGATACATATTGGCTTAGCCCTATAATCCTACTGGTAAACCAACCTGTGAGGCACTGAGCCCCTCCTGTTTTCATATCAACTCTATTATCTTATCAGTATTACACACCTAATAGATTTGTCATGAAAACAGAAGTGGATTAGCAACTCACAGGTTTGCCATCCCAATTGGACTATGAACGCATAAAGTAAAATGGCTGGGCAACAACAAACACCTTTCTTCTCCCCTAAGCTTGTTTATGGAATGGAGTAAAATAACTGATGCAGTTTGTGTTATTTGAGGTTGTTACCTGTTCTCCATCATCTCTCTGACGGCTGACACACTGGGTCCAGCACCAAGGTGAGTATAATATGGACCCTCCTCCTTCTCTATGATTTGCTCTGTGGAGAGAGAGTCGTTTGTAGAACGCAGCTTCAGCTAATTTCAGGCAAACAAATGGTCTGTCCTTGGATGTGACAAATACAGCGCCAGTTAAGCACAGTAGAGCATGTGGCATGCTGTATCACACTAAAGAATTTCCCAATGGATACAAAGAAAGCCATCATCATCTTCATCATTATCATTATTATCCTCATCATTATAATCAGCATCATTATTATCATCATCCTCATTATCCTCATCCTCATTATCCTCATCATTATCATCATTATCATCATCATCATCAGGGTGACTCACTCATGCATCCACAGGAGGGGATCTCAGAGAGTTTCTTGGAGGGGGTGTTAAGCAGATTCTTAGTGGGCGTGTCCAGGAACCTGAGGGGCGATTCCAGGAAGCTGTTCACGTTGTGTTTGGTGGGTGTCGACTCCTCCGATAGATCCAAATCGCCGTTAGCTGACGTGGACAAGACGGTGACCGGACCGGACCTCTCCACTTTGTAATACCCCTGCTGTTGACCCCCAGAGGAGTAGCCATTGGATAAACCATGGTTCAACCCGGTTCTGTGGTTGTTAGAGTCTATGCTGGTGAAACTGGGGATAGTGGAGCTAGCCTTTAGGTTAGCACCGTGCTGCTGCCCAACGTAGGGCTGCGATACCTGAGAATACAATCCTCTTTCACAATCATGTCCTTGTCCAACTCCTTGTCCTTGTAAAGGGTCCAGGTGACCGTTGAAATGCGACCACTGTTGGTTGTCATGACCATAACCTTGACTTCGACCACGATCGACGGCTCCAGAGGTTTTGTGGTATTTGACCCCACTGTGGGCGTTACTGTAGTAAAAGAGCTGCCGTCGTTCCTCCTGAGCCTCAGTCAGGTACCTCTTCAGATCCATCTGGGCCTGAGGCAGGAACAGGCTCCTCTTGTGGCTGAGCGATGATGTCTTCGGCTGGGGCAGAACCTTCTGGACCCTGGCTCTGTGGGGGGTCTTGCCGTTGGGTATTCGTTTGTACAGGGGGGTACGGTTGTTGGGTTTGCAGCCCTCCTCTTCCAGCCCCTCCGTTCCCTTCTTCTTCCTAGGTTTAGAAAGTGTGGTCCTGGGTCTCTTCACAGGGGTCTTCTTGTGGTTGGGTGGTGCTTGTTCCGAGTTGTAGTTGTACTTGATGGCTGAGACAGGAGTTCCTCTGGGAGGGTTGTTCTCTGAGTGCTGGGAGGGGTGGAAACCCTGCTGCTTGTGACGTGATTGGATGATGAACGCCAACTCGGCAAGTTGAGCCGCCACCTCTTCCTCATCCCTGTTCCTCCCGCTCTTACCCACTGTCCTCTCTATTGGTTCCTTGCTGTTCCTCCCGCTCTTACCCACTGTCCTCTCTATTGGTTCCTTGCTGTTCCTCTCCATGTCTTTCCGCTGTCTGAAAGTGCCTTCACCCCTGTTATGTTGAGAACCAAGGCCTTGGTCTGCTCTCCTGTACAGGTGTTGTCCTGCTCTCTCGGTGCTGTCGTAGGGAAGTCTGTCACAGTCCGAGCTGGCTTCTAGCAGGTCCTGTAGGGACAGGTTGCCAGTGGCTGCGGGGCTACGGGAATGACACTGGATGACATGAGCTTGTCTGGCCACTGGGGAGCGTATGACTGAGGTCTGGTGCAGAGGGGAGCGTATGACTGAGGTCTGGTGCAGAGGGGAGTTGATCACTAGAACTTTGTTGGAGCCCTGGAGAGGGGTGTTTCTATTGGATAAGTGCATGGATGGTGTGGTGGGGTTTTCACCCTGTGCGTTGGTTCTAAAGGGTTCTGGGGAGTTTTGTGGGATAGCTGCCAGTAAGGTTAGCGCCTCGATAGCGATAGCCTGGTCATTGCTAATATTCCTCTCTTCTACCAAAGACTGGATGCTTGGCTGAGAGAGATCTGGAGAGGGTTGCTCTCGTTTGACAATAATGTTGAGAGCTTTTCGTGGACTGATGGGAGCACTTTTCAAGCAAATATCCACCTTAAAGTCCTCCGGCTCTGTTTTGAATGAGCGTAGCACCGGGGATCGGGAGCTACACAACTTCTCCTCCAGACCCTTCCTGTCTGTGATAGAGAAACACACCACGGCTGCTAGCGTGGACAGAGCGTCCTCATAGACATCGTCATCATCGCCCCCTAGTGGGGCGGAGGACTGGTCCATGGACCACACCCACGGTTCTTCCACCTTTATCTTCTTCAGAGGAACAGCTATGCTGTCGTCCAGAAGTGCATCCTTCAGCTCAGAGCTGCCTTTGGGGTACGTAGATTTTGTAGTACTTTGGGACTCTAATTGTATTGTGGTATTTTGGGACTCAGGTGACAACTGATGTGATTCCGGACCAGCAATCAGTTGAGCACCGTTGGTTTTAGCCATGTTTTCGTTAGCACCATTGGTTTTAGCCATGTTTTCATTAGCACCATTGGTTTTAGCCATGTTTTCGTTAGCACCGTTGTGAAAAGTCCCAGAAGAAGAGCAGTGGTGCTGTAGAAGAAGTCCATCATTGGTGTCCTCCAGGCCAGGCTCTCTCTTGATAAGTGCTGCTGGTCGTCCATCTTGGATTTGGGCAAGAGTGTGGATGTGGGGAGGGTGTGTGTGAGGTATGTGACCCTCCTCGTCGTCCTCCGCTGCCGTACAGGTGTCCTCTGCCATCTGGACAGGGCCTCTTCCATTAACTGAGCTGTCCTCTGGAACCACCTGGGAGAGAGAGAGAGGAGAGAGAGAGAGAAAGAGAGAGACATTTAACATTTTAAACCAACCTCTCCAACCTGAACCTATTGTGTGTGTAAGTGTGTGTTTGTGTGTTTCCAGCACAGCATAGCACAAGAGCCAGAACAGAGAAGATACAGTAAGGTAGACTTTACAGTAAGGTAGACTTTACAGTAAGGTAAACTTTGTTTACTTAATTAACTAAATACTGTTTACCTAACGAAAATCTGTTTTTAACTAAATACTGTTTACCTAACTAAATACAGATTACTTAACTAAATACTGTTTACCTAACTAAATACTGTTTACCTAACTAAATACAGATTACTTAACTAAATACTGTTTACCTAACTAAATACTGTTTACCTAACTAAATACTGTTTACCTAACTAAATACTGTTTACTTAACTAAATACTGTTTACCTAACTAAATACTGTTTACCTAACTAAATACAGATTACTTAACTAAATACTGTTTACTTAACTAAATAATGTTTACCTAACTAAATACAGATTACTTAACTAAATACTGTTTACTTAACTAAATACTGTTTACCTAACTAAATACAGATTACTTAACTAAATACTGTTTACCTAACTAAATACAGATTACTTAACTAAATACTGATTACCTAACTAAACACTGTTTACCTAACTAAATACTGTTTACCTAACTAAATACTGTTTACCTAACTAAATACAGATTACCTAACTAAATACAGATTACTTAACTAAATACTGTTTACCTAACTAAATACTGTTTACCTAACTAAATACTGTTTACTTAACTAAATACTGTTTACCTAACTAAATACTGTTTACCTAACTAAATACAGATTACTTAACTAAATACTGTTTACTTAACTAAATAATGTTTACCTAACTAAATACAGATTACTTAACTAAATACTGTTTACTTAACTAAATACTGTTTACCTAACTAAATACAGATTACTTAACTAAATACTGTTTACCTAACTAAATACAGATTACTTAACTAAATACTGATTACCTAACTAAACACTGTTTACCTAACTAAATACTGTTTACCTAACTAAATACTGTTTACCTAACTAAATACAGATTACTTAACTAAATACTGTTTACCTAACTAAATACTGTTTACCTAACTAAATACTGTTTACCTAACTAAATACAGATTACTTAACTAAATACTGTTTACCTAACTAAATACAGATTACTTAACTAAATACTGACTACTTAACTAAATACAGATTACTTAACTAAATACTGTTTACCTAACTAAATACTGTTTACTTAACTAAATACTGTTTACTTAACTAAATACTGTTTACCTAACTAAATACCGTTTACCTAACTAAATACTGTTTACCTAACTAAATACTGATTACTTAACTAAATACTGTTTATCTAACTAAAATCTGATTACTTAACTAAATACTGTTTACCTAACTAAATACTGATTACTTAACTAAATACTGTTTTTAACTAATACTGTTACTTAACTAAATACTGTTTACCTAACTAAATACTGTTTTTAACTAAATACTGTTTACCTAACTAAATACTGATTACTTAACTAAATACTGTTTACCTAACTAAATACTGTTTACTTAACTAAATACTGTTTACCTAACTAAATACCGTTTACCTAACTAAATACTGATTACTTAACTAAATACTGTTTACCTAACTAAATACTGTTTACTTAACTAAATACTGTTTACTTAACTAAATACCGTTTACCTAACAAAATACTGATTACTTAACTAAATACTGTTTACCTAACTAAATACTGTTTACTTAACTAAATACTGTTTACTTAACTAAATACTGTTTACCTAACTAAATACCGTTTACCTAACTAAATACTGATTACTTAACTAAATACTGTTTACTTAACTAAATATGGATTACTTAACTAAATACTGTTTACTTAACTAAATATTGATTACTTAACTAAATTCTGATTACTTAGCTAAACTCTGATTACTTAACTAAATCCTGATTACTTAATTAAATACTGTTTACTTAACTAAATACTGTTTACTTAACTAAATACTGTTTACTTAACTAAATACTGTTTACTTAACTAAATACTGTTTACTTAACTAAATACTGTTTACCTAAATAAATACTGATTACTTAACTAAATACTGATTACTTAACTAAATACTGTTTACTTAACTAAATACTGATTACTTAACTAAATACTGTTTACTTAACTAAATACTGATTACTTAACTAAATACTGTTTACCTAACTAAATACTGTTTACTTAACTAAATACTGATTACTTAACTAAATACTGTTTACTTAACTAAATACTGATTACTTAACGAAAATCTGTTTTTAACTAAATACTGTTTACCTAACTAAATACTGTTTACCTAACTAAATACTGTTTACTTAACTAAATACTGTTTACCTAACGAAATACTGATTACTTAACTAAATACTGATTACTTAACTAAATACTGTTTATCTAACTAAAATCTGATTACTTAACTAAATACTGTTTTTAACTAATACTGTTACTTAACTAAATACTGCTTACCTAACTAAAATCTGATTACTTAACTAAATACTGTTTACTTAACTAAATACTGTTTACCTAACTAAATGCTGATTACTTAACTAAATACTGATTACTTAACTAAATACTGTTTATCTAACTAAAATCTGATTACTTAACTAAATACTGTTTACCTAACTAAATACTGATTACTTAACTAAATACTGTTTTTAACTAATACTGTTACTTAACTAAATACTGTTTACCTAACTAAATACTGTTTTTAACTAAATACTGTTTACCTAACTAAATACTGATTACTTAACTAAATACTGTTTACCTAACTAAATACTGTTTACTTAACTAAATACTGTTTACCTAACTAAATACCGTTTACCTAACTAAATACTGATTACTTAACTAAATACTGTTTACCTAACTAAATAATGTTTACTTAACTAAATACTGTTTACTTAACTAAATACCGTTTACCTAACTAAATACTGATTACTTAACTAAATACTGTTTACCTAACTAAATACTGTTTACTTAACTAAATACTGTTTACTTAACTAAATACTGTTTACCTAACTAAATACCGTTTACCTAACTAAATACTGATTACTTAACTAAATACTGTTTACTTAACTAAATATGGATTACTTAACTAAATACTGTTTACTTAACTAAATATTGATTACTTAACTAAATTCTGATTACTTAGCTAAACTCTGATTACTTAACTAAATCCTGATTACTTAATTAAATACTGTTTACCTAACTAAATACTGTTTACCTAACTAAATACTGTTTACTTAACTAAATACTGATTACTTAACTAAATACTGTTTACTTAACTAAATACTGATTACTTAACGAAAATCTGTTTTTAACTAAATACTGTTTACCTAACTAAATACAGATTACTTAACTAAAATCTGTTTTTAACTAAATACTGTTTACCTAACTAAATACTGTTTACCTAACTAAATACTGTTTACTTAACTAAATACTGTTTACCTAACGAAATACTGATTACTTAACTAAATACTGATTACTTAACTAAATACTGTTTATCTAACTAAAATCTGATTACTTAACTAAATACTGTTTTTAACTAATACTGTTACTTAACTAAATACTGTTTACCTACCTAAAATCTGATTACTTAACTAAATACTGTTTACTTAACTAAATACCGTTTACCTAACTAAATACTGATTACTTAACTAAATACTGATTACTTAACTAAATACTGTTTATCTAACTAAAATCTGATTACTTAACTAAATACTGTTTACCTAACTAAATACTGATTACTTAACTAAATACTGTTTACCTAACTAAATACCGTTTACCTAACTAAATACTGATTACTTAACTAAATACTGTTTACCTAACTAAATACTGTTTACTTAACTAAATACTGTTTACTTAACTAAATACTGTTTACCTAACTAAATACCGTTTACCTAACTAAATACTGATTACTTAACTAAATACTGTTTACCTAACTAAATACTGTTTACTTAACTAAATACTGTTTACTTAACTAAATACCGTTTACCTAACTAAATACTGATTACTTAACTAAATACTGTTTACCTAACTAAATACTGTTTACTTAACTAAATACTGTTTACTTAACTAAATACTGTTTACCTAACTAAATACCGTTTACCTAACTAAATACTGATTACTTAACTAAATACTGTTTACTTAACTAAATATGGATTACTTAACTAAATACTGTTTACTTAACTAAATATTGATTACTTAACTAAATTCTGATTACTTAGCTAAACTCTGATTACTTAACTAAATCCTGATTACTTAATTAAATACTGTTTACTTAACTAAATACTGTTTACTTAACTAAATACTGTTTACTTAACTAAATACTGTTTACTTAACTAAATACTGTTTACTTAACTAAATACTGTTTACCTAAATAAATACTGATTACTTAACTAAATACTGATTACTTAACTAAATACTGTTTACTTAACTAAATACTGTTTACTTAACTAAATACGGATTACTTAACTAAATACTGTTTACTTAACTAAATACTGTTTACTTAACTAAATACTGATTACTTAACTAAATACTGATTACTTAACTAAATACTGTTTATCTAACTAAAATCTGATTTTTTTATTAATTTTTTTATTTCACCTTTATTTAACCAGGTAGGCTAGTTGAGAACAAGTTCTCATTTGCAACTGCGACCTGGCCAAGATAAAGCATAGCAGTGTGAGCATACAACAAAGAGTTACACATGGAGTAAACAATTAACAAGTCAATAACACACAATACTGTTTACCTAACTAAATACTGATTACTTAACTAAATACTGTTTACCTAACTAAATACTGTTTACCTAACTAAATACAGATTACTTAACTAAAATCTGTTTTTAACTAAATACTGTTTACCTAACTAAATACTGTTTACCTAACTAAATACTGTTTACTTAACTAAATACTGTTTACCTAACGAAATACTGATTACTTAACTAAATACTGATTACTTAACTAAATACTGTTTATCTAACTAAAATCTGATTACTTAACTAAATACTGTTTTTAACTAATACTGTTACTTAACTAAATACTGTTTACCTACCTAAAATCTGATTACTTAACTAAATACTGTTTACTTAACTAAATACTGTTTACCTAACTAAATGCTGATTACTTAACTAAATACTGATTACTTAACTAAATACTGTTTATCTAACTAAAATCTGATTACTTAACTAAATACTGTTTACCTAACTAAATACTGATTACTTAACTAAATACTGTTTACCTAACTAAATACCGTTTACCTAACTAAATACTGATTACTTAACTAAATACTGTTTACCTAACTAAATACTGTTTACTTAACTAAATACTGTTTACTTAACTAAATACCGTTTACCTAACTAAATACTGATTACTTAACTAAATACTGTTTACCTAACTAAATACTGTTTACTTAACTAAATACTGTTTACTTAACTAAATACTGTTTACCTAACTAAATACCGTTTACCTAACTAAATACTGATTACTTAACTAAATACTGTTTACTTAACTAAATATGGATTACTTAACTAAATACTGTTTACTTAACTAAATATTGATTACTTAACTAAATTCTGATTACTTAGCTAAACTCTGATTACTTAACTAAATCCTGATTACTTAATTAAATACTGTTTACTTAACTAAATACTGTTTACTTAACTAAATACTGTTTACTTAACTAAATACTGTTTACTTAACTAAATACTGTTTACCTAAATAAATACTGATTACTTAACTAAATACTGATTACTTAACTAAATACTGTTTACTTAACTAAATACTGTTTACTTAACTAAATACGGATTACTTAACTAAATACTGTTTACTTAACTAAATACTGTTTACTTAACTAAATACTGATTACTTAACTAAATACTGATTACTTAACTAAATACTGTTTATCTAACTAAAATCTGATTACTTAACTAAATACTGTTTACCTAACTAAATACTGATTACTTAACTAAATACTGTTTTTAACTAAATACTGTTTACCTAACTAAATACTGTTTACCTAACTAAATACTGTTTACCTAACTAAATACTGATTACCTAACTAAATACTGTTTACTTAACTAAAATACTGATTACTTAACTAAATACTGTTTACTTAACTAAATACTGATTACTTAACTAAATACTGTTTACCTAACTAAATACTGTTTACTTAACTAAATACTGATTACTTAACTAAATACTGTTTACTTAACTAAATACTGATTACTTAACGAAAATCTGTTTTTAACTAAATACTGTTTACCTAACTAAATACATATTACTTAACTAAAATCTGTTTTTAACTAAATACTGTTTACCTAACTAAATACTGTTTACCTAACTAAATACTGTTTACCTAACGAAATACTGATTACTTAACTAAATACTGATTACTTAACTAAATACTGTTTATCTAACTAAAATCTGATTACTTAACTAAATACTGTTTTTAACTAATACTGTTACTTAACTAAATACTGTTTACCTAACTAAAATCTGATTACTTAACTAAATACTGTTTACTTAACTAAATACTGTTTACCTAACTAAATGCTGATTACTTAACTAAATACTGATTACTTAACTAAATACTGTTTATCTAACTAAAATCTGATTACTTAACTAAATACTGTTTACCTAACTAAATACTGATTACTTAACTAAATACTGTTTACTTAACTAAATACTGTTTACCTAACTAAATGCTGATTACTTAACTAAATACTGATTACTTAACTAAATACTGTTTACCTAACTAAATACTGTTTACTTAACTAAATACTGATTACTTAACTAAATACTGTTTACTTAACTAAACACTGATTACTTAACGAAAATCTGTTTTTAACTAAATACTGTTTACCTAACTAAATACAGATTACTTAACTAAAATCTGTTTTTAACTAAATACTGTTTACCTAACTAAATACTGTTTACCTAACTAAATACTGTTTACCTAACTAAATACTGTTTACTTAACTAAATACTGTTTACCTAACGAAATACTGATTACTTAACTAAATACTGATTACTTAACTAAATACTGTTTATCTAACTAAAATCTGATTACTTAACTAAATACTGTTTTTAACTAATACTGTTACTTAACTAAATACTGTTTACCTACCTAAAATCTGATTACTTAACTAAATACTGTTTACTTAACTAAATATTGATTACTTAACTAAATTCTGATTACTTAGCTAAACTCTGATTACTTAACTAAATCCTGATTACTTAATTAAATACTGTTTACTTAACTAAATACTGTTTACTTAACTAAATACTGTTTACTTAACTAAATACTGTTTACTTAACTAAATACTGTTTACTTAACTAAATACTGTTTACCTAAATAAATACTGATTACTTAACTAAATACTGATTACTTAACTAAATACTGTTTACTTAACTAAATACTGTTTACTTAACTAAATACGGATTACTTAACTAAATACTGTTTACTTAACTAAATACTGTTTACTTAACTAAATACTGATTACTTAACTAAATACTGATTACTTAACTAAATACTGTTTATCTAACTAAAATCTGATTTTTTTATTTATTTTTTTATTTCACCTTTATTTAACCAGGTAGGCTAGTTGAGAACAAGTTCTCATTTGCAACTGCGACCTGGCCAAGATAAAGCATAGCAGTGTGAGCATACAACAAAGAGTTACACATGGAGTAAACAATTAACAAGTCAATAACACACAATACTGTTTACCTAACTAAATACTGATTACTTAACTAAATACTGTTTACCTAACTAAATACTGTTTACCTAACTAAATACAGATTACTTAACTAAAATCTGTTTTTAACTAAATACTGTTTACCTAACTAAATACTGTTTACCTAACTAAATACTGTTTACTTAACTAAATACTGTTTACCTAACGAAATACTGATTACTTAACTAAATACTGATTACTTAACTAAATACTGTTTATCTAACTAAAATCTGATTACTTAACTAAATACTGTTTTTAACTAATACTGTTACTTAACTAAATACTGTTTACCTACCTAAAATCTGATTACTTAACTAAATACTGTTTACTTAACTAAATACTGTTTACCTAACTAAATGCTGATTACTTAACTAAATACTGATTACTTAACTAAATACTGTTTATCTAACTAAAATCTGATTACTTAACTAAATACTGTTTACCTAACTAAATACTGATTACTTAACTAAATACTGTTTACCTAACTAAATACCGTTTACCTAACTAAATACTGATTACTTAACTAAATACTGTTTACCTAACTAAATACTGTTTACTTAACTAAATACTGTTTACTTAACTAAATACCGTTTACCTAACTAAATACCGTTTACCTAACTAAATACTGATTACTTAACTAAATACTGTTTACCTAACTAAATACTGTTTACTTAACTAAATACTGTTTACTTAACTAAATACCGTTTACCTAACTAAATACTGATTACTTAACTAAATACTGTTTACCTAACTAAATACTGTTTACTTAACTAAATACTGTTTACTTAACTAAATACTGTTTACCTAACTAAATACCGTTTACCTAACTAAATACTGATTACTTAACTAAATACTGTTTACTTAACTAAATATGGATTACTTAACTAAATACTGTTTACTTAACTAAATATTGATTACTTAACTAAATTCTGATTACTTAGCTAAACTCTGATTACTTAACTAAATCCTGATTACTTAATTAAATACTGTTTACTTAACTAAATACTGTTTACTTAACTAAATACTGTTTACTTAACTAAATACTGTTTACTTAACTAAATACTGTTTACCTAAATAAATACTGATTACTTAACTAAATACTGATTACTTAACTAAATACTGTTTACTTAACTAAATACTGTTTACTTAACTAAATACGGATTACTTAACTAAATACTGTTTACTTAACTAAATACTGTTTACTTAACTAAATACTGATTACTTAACTAAATACTGATTACTTAACTAAATACTGTTTATCTAACTAAAATCTGATTACTTAACTAAATACTGTTTACCTAACTAAATACTGATTACTTAACTAAATACTGTTTTTAACTCAATACTGTTTACCTAACTAAATACTGTTTACCTAACTAAATACTGTTTACCTAACTAAATACTGATTACCTAACTAAATACTGTTTACTTAACTAAAATACTGATTACTTAACTAAATACTGTTTACTTAACTAAATACTGATTACTTAACTAAATACTGTTTACCTAACTAAATACTGTTTACTTAACTAAATACTGATTACTTAACTAAATACTGTTTACTTAACTAAATACTGATTACTTAACGAAAATCTGTTTTTAACTAAATACTGTTTACCTAACTAAATACATATTACTTAACTAAAATCTGTTTTTAACTAAATACTGTTTACCTAACTAAATACTGTTTACCTAACTAAATACTGTTTACCTAACGAAATACTGATTACTTAACTAAATACTGATTACTTAACTAAATACTGTTTATCTAACTAAAATCTGATTACTTAACTAAATACTGTTTTTAACTAATACTGTTACTTAACTAAATACTGTTTACCTAACTAAAATCTGATTACTTAACTAAATACTGTTTACTTAACTAAATACTGTTTACCTAACTAAATGCTGATTACTTAACTAAATACTGATTACTTAACTAAATACTGTTTATCTAACTAAAATCTGATTACTTAACTAAATACTGTTTACCTAACTAAATACTGATTACTTAACTAAATACTGTTTACTTAACTAAATACTGTTTACCTAACTAAATGCTGATTACTTAACTAAATACTGATTACTTAACTAAATACTGTTTACCTAACTAAATACTGTTTACTTAACTAAATACTGATTACTTAACTAAATACTGTTTACTTAACTAAACACTGATTACTTAACGAAAATCTGTTTTTAACTAAATACTGTTTACCTAACTAAATACAGATTACTTAACTAAAATCTGTTTTTAACTAAATACTGTTTACCTAACTAAATACTGTTTACCTAACTAAATACTGTTTACCTAACTAAATACTGTTTACTTAACTAAATACTGTTTACCTAACGAAATACTGATTACTTAACTAAATACTGATTACTTAACTAAATACTGTTTATCTAACTAAAATCTGATTACTTAACTAAATACTGTTTTTAACTAATACTGTTACTTAACTAAATACTGTTTACCTACCTAAAATCTGATTACTTAACTAAATACTGTTTACTTAACTAAATACTGTTTACCTAACTAAATGCTGATTACTTAACTAAATACTGTTTATCTAACTAAAATCTGATTACTTAACTAAATACTGTTTACCTAACTAAATACTGATTACTTAACTAAATACCGCTTTTAACTAAATACTGTTTACCTAACTAAATACTGATTACTTAACTAAATATTGATTACTTAACTAAATACTGATTACTTAACTAAATATCGATTACTTAACTAAATACTGATTACTTAGCTAAACTCTGATTACTTAACTAAATCCTGATTACTTAATTAAATACTGTTTACTTAACTAAATACTGTTTACTTAACTAAATACTGTTTACTTAACTAAATACTGTTTACTTAACTAAATACTGTTTACTTAACTAAATACTGTTTACCTAACAAAAATCTGATTACTTAACTAAATACTGTTTGCTTAACTAAATACTGTTTACCTAACTAAATACTGATTACTTAACTAAACACTGTTTACTTAACTAACTACTGTTTACTTAACTAAATACTGTTTACCTAACTAAATACTGATTACTTAACTAAATACTGTTTTTAACTAAATACTGTTTACCTAACTAAATACTGTTTACCTAACTAAATACTGTTTACCTAACTAAATACTGATTACTTAACTAAATACTGATTACTTAACTAAATACTGATTACTTAACTAAATACTGTTTACTTAACTAAATACTGTTTACTTAACTAAATACTGTTTACTTAACTAAATACTGTTTTTAACTAATACTGTTACTGTCACGTTCTGACCTTTATTTCCTTTGTTTTGTATTTATTTAGTATGGTCAGGGTGTGAGTTGGGTGGGCAGTCTATGTTTGATTTTCTATGATTTGGGGTTTTCTATGTTTCGGCCTAGTATGGTTCTCAATCAGAGGCAGGTGTCATTAGTTGTCTCTGATTGAGAATCATACTTAGGTAGCCTGGGTGTGTAACGGCGTTCTTCGTTTGTCGAAAGAGAGTCGGACCGAAATGCAGCGTGGTGGTTAATCATGATCTTTAATGAAGAAAACGGCGATACATGAAATAACTTATAAATACAAAAACAACAAACGGAACGTGAAACTTATTACAGCCTATCTGGTGAACACTACACAGAGACAGGAACAATCACCCACGAAATACAAAGTGAAACTCAGGCTACCTAAATACGGTTCCCAATCAGAGGCAACGAGAATCACCTGACTGCTGATTGAGAACCGCCTCAGGCAGCCAAGCCTATACAACACCCCTAATCAGCCGCGATCCCAAATACTACAAACCCCAATACGAATTACAACAACATAAACCCCTGTCACACCCTGGCCTGACCAAATATATAACGAAAACACAAAACACTAAGACCAAGGCGTGACAGAACCCCCCCCCCCCCCCCCCAAGGTGCGGACTCCCGGACGCACCTCAAAACCAAAGGGAGGGTCCGGGTGGGCGTCTGTCATTGGTGGCGGCTCCGGCTCGGGACGTGGACCCCACTTCATTAATGTCCTAGTTCCTCCCCTTCGCGTCCTGGGATAATCCACCCTCGCCGCCGACCATGGCCTAATAGTCCTCACCCAGAACCCCACAGAACTGCGGAGCAGCTCGTGACTGAGGGGCAGCTCGGGACTGAGGGGCAGCTCGGGACTGAGGGGCAGCTCGGGACTGAGGCAGCTCGGGACTGAGGGGCAGCCTGGGGACTGAGGGGCAGCCCGGAACTGAGGGGCAGCCCGGAACTGAGGGGCAGCCCGGAACAGAGGGGAAGCCCAGTACTGAGAGGAAGCCCAGTACTGAGAGGAAGCCCAGTACTGAGATGAAGCTCAGGTAGGTAGTAGGCTCCGGTAGATCCTGGCTGGCTGGCGGATCTGGAAGATTCAGGTTGACTAGCAGATCTGGAAGATTCTGGTTGACTAGCAGATCTGGAAGATTCTGGTTGACAGGCTGATCTGGAAGAATCTGGTTGACTGGCAGATCTAGAAGATCATGGCTGACTGGCGGATCTAGCTGCTCTATGCAGACTGACAGCTCTGACTGCTCCATGCAGGCTGACAGCTCCTTGCAGACTGGCAGCTCTGGCTGCTTCATGCAGACTGACAGCTCTGACTGCTCCATGCAGGCTGACAGCACCCTGCAGACTGGCAGCTCCTTGCAGACTGACAGCTCCTTGCAGACTGGCAGCTCCTTGCAGACTGGCAATCCTTGCAGACTGGCAGCTCCTTGTAGACTGACAGCTCCTTGCAGACTGACAGCTCCTTGCAGACTGACAGCTCCCTGCAGACTGGCAGCTCCTTGCAGACTGACAGCTCTGACTGCTCCATGCAGGCTGACAGCTCCTTGCAGACTGACAGCTCCTTGCAGACTGGCAGCTCCTTGCAGACTGGCAGCTCCTTGCAGACTGGCAGCTCCTTGCAGACTGGCAGCTCCTTGCAGACTGACAGCTCCCTGCAGACTGGCAGCTCCTTGCAGACTGACAGCTCTGACTGCTCCATGCAGGCTGACAGCTCCTTGCAGACTGACAGCTCCTTGCAGACTGGCAGCTCCTTGCAGACTGGCAGCTCCTTGCAGACTGACAGCTCTGGCTGCTTCATGCAGACTGACAGCTCTAACTGCTCCATGCAGGCTGACAGCACCCTGCAGACTGGCAGCTCAGGCTGCTTCAAACAGGCAGGAGGCTCCGGCAGCGCTGTAGAGAAGAAAGGCTCTGATAGCGCTGAACAGGCGGGAGACTCCGACAGCGCAGGAGGGAAGGAAGGCTCTGGCTGTGCTGAACAGGCGGGAGACTCCGACAGAGCAGGAGAGGCGAGGCGCACTGTAGGCCTGATGCGTGGTGCGGGCACTGGTGATACTGGAGCGAGGACACGCACAGGAAGCCTGGTGCGGGGAGCTGCTACCGGAGGACTGGTGTGTGGAGGTGGCTCTGGATAGACCGGACCGTGCAGGCGCACTGGAGCTCTTGAGCACCGAGCCTGCCCAAGCTTACCTGGCTCGATGCCCACTCTAGCCCGGCCAATACGAAGGACTGGTATGAACCGTACCGGGCTATGCACCCGCACTGGAAACACCGTGCGCTCCATAGCATAACACGGTGTCTGCCCGGTCTCTCTAGCCCACCGGAAAGCACAGGGAGTTTGCGCAGGTCTCCTACCTGGCATAGCCATACTCCCTGTAAGCCCCCCCCCAATAATTTTTTGGGGTTGCTTCTCGGGCTTCCTTGCCAACCGTGTTCCCTCGTATCGTCGGCTCCTATCTCCTGCTGCCTCTGCTTCCTCCTTGGGGCGGCGATATTCACCAGGCTGAGCCCAGGGTCCTCTTCCGTCTAATATCATCTCCCAAGACCAGAAGTCCTTATATCGCTGCTCCTCATGATTAACAGGGAGAGTTGGCTCAGGTCTGACTCCTGACTCTGCCACTCTCTCCCTGAGCCCCCGCCCCAATACATTTTTTGGGGTGACTTTCGGGTTTCGCTCTGCGCCGCCGTGTTTTCCTTTTCGACTCCATTCGCCTATAGCCTTCTTCGCACTGCTCAAGCGAATCCCATGCGGGCTCCTGCACTCTCTCTGGGTCGGCCGCCCACCTGTCGATTTCTTCCCACGTCGTATACTCCATGCCATTGCTGTCCATACCGTCCTCCTTTCGCTTTTCCTGCCTGTTACCACGCCGCTCGGTCCGTATGTGGTGGGTGATTCTGTAACGGCGTTCTTCGTTTGTCGAAAGAGAGTCGGACCGAAATGCAGCGTGGTGGTTAATCATGATCTTTAATGAAGAAAACGGCGATACATGAAATAACTTATAAATACAAAAACAACAAACGGAACGTGAAACCTAATACAGCCTATCTGGTGAAACTACACAGAGACAGGAACAATCACCCACGACATACAAAGTGAAACTCAGGCTACCTAAATACGGTTCCCAATCAGAGGCAACGAGAATCACCTGACTGCTGATTGAGAACCGCCTCAGGCAGCCAAGCCTATACAACACCCCTAATCAGCCGCGATCCCAAATACTACAAACCCCAATACGAATTACAACAACATAAACCCCTGTCACACCCTGGCCTGACCAAATATATAACGAAAACACAAAACACTAAGACCAAGGCTTGACAGGGTGTCGCTGTGTGTTTGTGGGTGATTGTTCCTGTCTTTGTGTTTGCACCAGATGGGACTGTTTTATGTTTTCTCACATTTGTTGTTTTTGTTAGTTATCTCATGTGTAGTTTTCTTTATCAATTAAAGAATATGAATAACCACCACGCTGCGTTAACTAAATACTGATTACTTAACTAAATACTGTTTACCTAACTAAATACCATTACAGAATCACCCACCAACCAAGGACCAAGCGGCGTGGTAACGGGCAACGGCAAAAGCAGCTGCAGGAGAAGCAACAGAGGCAGCAGGAGCAGCAGCAGCAGCAGTGGGAGAGGCTGCACTATTTGGAGAAATGGACTTGGGAGGAGATTCTAGACGGTAAAGGACCCTGGGCAGAGCCAGGAGAATATTGCCGCCCCAAGGCCGAGCTGGAGGCAGCAAAAGCAGAGAGGTGGCATTATGAGGAACTAGCACGGCAGAGCGGATGGAAGCCCGAGAGTCAGCCCCAACAATTTCTTGGGGGGGGGGGGGCTCACAGGGAGTATGGCTATGCCAGGTAGGAGACCTGTGCAAACTCCCTGTGGTTACCGGGGGGCAAGAGAGACCGGGCAGGCACCGTGGTATGCGGTGGAGCGCACGGTGTCCCCAGTGCGGGTGCACAGCCCGGTGCGGTACATTCCAGCTCCGCGTATCGGCCGGGCTAGAGTGGGCATCGAGCCAAGTGCCATGAAGCCGGCTCTACGCATCTGGTCTCCAGTGCGTCTCCTTGGGCCGGCTTACATGGCACCAACCTTGCGCACGGTGTCCCCGGTTCGCCTGCATAGTCCAGTGCGGGCTATTCCACCTCGCCGCACTGGCAGGGCGACCGGGACCATTCAACCGGGTAAGGTTGGGCAGGCTCGGTGCTCAAGAGCTCCAGTGCGCCTGCACGGCCCGGTCTATCCGTCACCACCTCCACGCACCAGCCCTCCGGTGGCAGCCCCCCCGCACCAGGCTGTCTCTCCGGCCCATCCTTACAGGGGCTCCCTCCTCTCCAGCGCTGCCGGAGCCTCCCGCCTGTCCGGCGCCGCTGCCGGAGTCTCCCGCCCGTCCGGCGCCTCCCGCCTGTCCGGCGCTGCTGCCGGAGCCTCCCGCCTGTCCGGCGCCGCTGCCGGAGTCTCCCGCCTGTCCGGCGCTGCTGCCGGAGTCTGAGGCGCCAGAGCCCCTCAGCCCAGAGGCGCCAGAGCTTCTGCCCCTCTGTCCAGAGCTTCTGCCCCTCTGTCCAGAGCTTCTGCCCCTCTGTCCAGAGCTTCTGCCCCTCTGTCCAGAGCTTCTGCCCCTCTGTCCAGAGCTTCTGCCCCTCTGTCCCGAGCTGCCCCTCTGTCCAGTGGGGTCATTGAGAGGGGTGGCCATGGTGAGAAAGCCATGGAGGCGGACAATAAGGCGGACTAAGACAATGGTGAGGTGGGGTCCGCGTCCCGCGCCAGAGCCGCCACCGCGGACAGACGCCCACCCAGACCCTCCCCTATAGGTCAAGGTTTTGCGGCCGGAGTCCGCACCTTTGGGGGGGGGGGTACTGTCACGTTCTGACCTTTATTTCCTTTGTTTTGTATTTATTTAGTATGGTCAGGGCGTGAGTTGGGTGGGCAGTCTATGTTTGATTTTCTATGATTTGGGGTTTTCTATGTTTCGGCCTAGTATGGTTCTCAATCAGAGGCAGGTGTCATTAGTTGTCTCTGATTGAGAATCATACTTAGGTAGCCTGGGTGTCACTGTGTGTTTGTGGGTGATTGTTCCTGTCTTTGTGTTTGCACCAGATGGGACTGTTTTAGGTTTTCTCACATTTGTTGTTTTTGTTAGTTATCTCATGTGTAGTTTTCTTTATCAATTAAAGAATATGAATAACCACCACGCTGCGTTTTGGTCCGCCTCTCCTTCAGATGAAGAAAACCATTACAGTTACTTAACTAAATACTGTTTACCTAACTAAATACTGATTACTTAACTAAATACTGTTTACCTAACTAAATACTGATTACTTAACTAAATACTGTTTACCTAACTAAAATCTGATTACTTAACTAAATACTGTTTACTTAACTAAATACTGTTTACCTAACTAAATACTGTTTACCTAACTAAATACTGTTTACCTAACTAAATACTGATTACTTAACTAAATACTGTTTACCTAACTAAATACTGATTACTTAACTAAATACTGTTTACTTAACTAAATACTGTTTACTTAACTAAATACTGTTTACTTAACTGTGTGTAAAAGCAGGACGACAACCAGCCAAAGGTCCACAGTAAAATCTGATTACTTAACTAAATACTGATTACTTAACTAAATACTGTTTATCTAACTAAAATCTGATTTCTTAACTAAATACTGTTTACCTAACTAAATACTGTTTACCTAACTAAATACTGATTACTTAACTAAATACTGTTTATCTAACTAAAATCTGATTACTTAACTAAATACTGTTTACCTAACTAAATACTGATTACTTAACTAAATACTGATTACTTAACTAAATACTGTTTACCTAACTAAATACTGTTTACCTAACGAAATACTGTTTACCTAACTAAATACTGATTACTTAACTAAATACTGTTTACCTAACTAAATACTGATTACTTAACTAAATACTGTTTACTTAACTAAATACTGATTACTTAACTAAATACTGTTTACTTAACTAAATACTGTTTACTTAACTAAATACTGTTTACTTAACTGTGTGTAAAAGCAGGACGACAACCAGCCAAAGGTCCACAGTAAAATCTGATTACTTAACTAAATACTGATTACTTAACTAAATACTGTTTATCTAACTAAAATCTGATTTCTTAACTAAATACTGTTTACCTAACTAAATACTGTTTACCTAACTAAATACTGATTACTTAACTAAATACTGTTTATCTAACTAAAATCTGATTTCTTAACTAAATACTGTTTACCTAACTAAATACTGTTTACCTAACTAAATACTGATTACTTAACTAAATGCTGTTTATCTAACTAAAATCTGATTACTTAACTAAATACTGTTTACCTAACTAAATACTGATTACTTAACTAAATACTGTTTACCTAACTAAATACTGTTTACCTAACTAAATACTGTTTACCTAACTAAATACTGATTACTTAACTAAATACTGTTTACCTAACTAAATACTGTTTACCTAACTAAATACTGTTTACCTAACTAAATACTGATTACTTAACTAAATACTGTTTACCTAACTAAATACTGATTACTTAACTAAATACTGTTTACTTAACTAAATACTGATTACTTAACTAAATACTGTTTACTTAACTAAATACTGTTTACTTAACTAAATACTGTTTACTTAACTGTGTGTAAAAGCAGGACGACAACCAGCCAAAGGTCCACAGTAAAATCTGATTACTTAACTAAATACTGATTACTTAACTAAATACTGTTTATCTAACTAAAATCTGATTTCTTAACTAAATACTGTTTACCTAACTAAATACTGTTTACCTAACTAAATACTGATTATTTAACTAAATACTGTTTATCTAACTAAAATCTGATTACTTAACTAAATACTGTTTACCTAACTAAATACTGATTACTTAACTAAATACTGATTACTTAACTAAATACTGTTTATCTAACTAAAATCTGATTACTTAACTAAATACTGTTTACCTAACTAAATACTGATTACTTAACTAAATACTGTTTACCTAACCAAATACTGTTTACCTAACTAAATACTGTTTACCTAACTAAATACTGATTACTTAACTAAATACTGTTTACTTAACTAAATACTGTTTACATAACTAAATACTGTTTACCTAACTAAATACTGATTACTTAACTAAATACTGTTTACTTAACTAAATACTGTTTACCTAACTAAATACCGATTACTTAACTAAATACTGTTTACTTAACTAAATACTGTTTACTTAACTAAATACTGTTTACTTAACTGTGTGTAAAAGCAGGACGACAACCAGCCAAAGGTCCACAGTAAAATCTGATTACTTAACTAAATACTGATTACTTAACTAAATACTGTTTATCTAACTAAAATCTGATTTCTTAACTAAATACTGTTTACCTAACTAAATACTGTTTACCTAACTAAATACTGATTACTTAACTAAATACTGTTTATCTAACTAAAATCTGATTACTTAACTAAATACTGTTTACCTAACTAAATACTGATTACTTAACTAAATACTGATTACTTAACTAAATACTGTTTATCTAACTAAAATCTGATTACTTAACCAAATACTGTTTACCTAACTAAATACTGATTACTTAACTAAATACTGTTTACCTAACTAAATACTGTTTACCTAACTAAATACTGTTTACCTAACTAAATACTGATTACTTAACTAAATACTGTTTACTTAACTAAATACTGTTTACCTAACTAAATACTGTTTACCTAACTAAATACTGTTTACCTAACTAAATACTGATTACATAACTAAGCACTGTTTACTTAACTAAATACTGTTTACCTAACTAAATACTGTTTACCTAACTAAATACTGATTACTTAACTAAATACTGTTTACTTAACTAAATACTGATTACTTAACTAACTACTGTTTACTTAACTAAATACTGTTTACCTAACTAAATACTGTTTACCTAACTAAATACTGATTACTTAACTAAATACTGTTTACTTAACTAAATACTGATTACTTAACTAAATACTGTTTACTTAACTAAATACTGTTTACCTAACTAAATACTGTTTACCTAACTAAATACTGATTACTTAACTAAATACTGTTTACTTAACTAAATACTGTTTACCTAACTAAATACTGTTTACCTAACTAAATACTGTTTACCTAACTAAATACTGATTACTTAACTAAATACTGTTTACCTAACTAAATACTGTTTACCTAACTAAATACTGTTTACCTAACTAAATACTGTTTACCTAACTAAATACTGTTTTTAACTAAACACTGTTTACTTAACTAAATATTTTGTACCTCCACAGTTTGGAAAGTTATAATAAGGCAGAAGACATTATGAAGATCATTTTTTGTGCTGGGCTATAGCCTAAGTTTTGGCTAACTTTCATACCAGAGACTGTATCATAACAACTGTACTCTACCAAAACCAAACCAAGACAACATTGTGTGCTATATCACAGATACAGTTCACAGATAAGTCACAGATACAGTTCACTGTCACATCACTGTTCATGGTCACTGATGGTGCATGTCTGTGTGTGTGTGTGTGTGTGTGCATGCGTGAGTGTGCATGCAGTCTTTATGATATGCTATGCAGTGTGAGTGACTATCACAGTGGGTATGGTGACGTATGTGCGTGTGTGTGTAAAAGCAGGACGACAACCAGCCAAAGGTCCACAGTATCGATGTATTGATTGATCTTCAAAAGAAAACGATAGTGCTCTCTGTAACGTCTGTGTTTTGGCATGTTCGAGTGGGAGAGTAGGTGAGGGAGGAACATTGAGAGAAGGTGAGGGAGGAACATTGAGAGAAAATGAGGGAGGTAAAACATTGAGAGAAGCTGAGGGAGGAACATTGAGATAAGTTGAAGGAGGAACAGAGAGAAGGTGATGTAGAAATATTCAGAGAAGGTGAGGGAGGAACAGAGAGAAACAGAGAGAAGGTGAGGGAGGAACAGAGAGAAGGTGAGAATGTTGAGGGAGGAACATTGAGATAAGGTGAAGGAGGAACAGCGAGAAGCTGAGGGAGGAACATTGAGATAAGGTGAGGGAGGAACAGAGAGAAGGTGAGGGAGGAACAGAGAGAAGGTGAGGGAGGAACAGAGAGAAGGTGATGGAGAAATATTCAGAGAAGGTGAGGGAGGAACAGAGAGAAACAGAGAGAAGGTGAGGGAGGAACAGAGAGAAGGTGAGAATGTTGAGGGAGGGCCATTGAGATAAGGTGAAGGAGGAACAGAGAGAAGCTGAGGGAGGAACATTGAGATAAGGTGAGGGAGGAACAGAGAGAAGCTGAGGGAGGAACATTGAGATAAGGTGAAGGAGGAACAGAGAGAAGCTGAGGGAGGAACATTGAGATAAGGTGAGGGAGAAAGATTGAGAGAAGGTGAGGGAGGAACAGAGAGAAGGTGAGAATGTTGAGGGAGGGCCATTGAGATAAGGTGAAGGAGGAACAGAGAGAAGCTGAGGGAGGAACATTGAGATAAGGTGAGGGAGAAAGATTGAGAGAAGGTGAGGGAGGAAACATTGAGATAAGGTGAAGGAGGAACAGAGAGAAGCTGAGGGAGGAACATTGAGATAAGGTGAGGGAGAAAGATTGAGAGAAGGTGAGGGAGGACTATTGAGAGAAGGTGAGGGAGGAAACATTGAGAGAAGGTGAGGGAGGAACAGAGAAGGTGAGGGAGGAACAGAGAAGGTGAGGGAGGAACAGAGAGAAGGTGAGGGAGGAACAGAGAGAAGGTGAGGGAGGAACAGAGAGAAGGTGAGGGAAGAACAGAGAGAAGGTGAGGGAAGAACATTGAGAGAAGGTGAGGGAGGAAACATTGAGAGAAGGTGAGGGAGGAACATTGAGAGAAAATGAGGGAGGTAAAACATTGAGAGAAGTTGAGGGAGGAAACATTGAGAGAAGGTGAGGGAGGAATATTGAGAGAAGGTGAGGGAGGAACAGAGAGAAGCTGAGGGAGGAACATTGAGATAAGGTGAGGGAGAAAGATTGAGAGAAGGTGAGGGAGGAAACATTGAAAGAAAGTGAGGGAGGAAAAGAGAGAAGGTGAGGGAGGAACAGAGAGAAGGTGTTTTAGGAGGGAGAGAAAGGGAGAAAGAGAGACAGAGAAAGCGAGAGAAAGAGAGACAGAGAGGAAAGAGTGAGAGCAGAGAGAGAGAGACAGAAAGAGAGGGAAAGAGAGAGAGGGAGAGAGAGAGAGAGAGAGAGACAGAGAGGAAAGAGTGAGAGCAGAGAGAGAGAGACAGAAAGAGAGGGAAAGAGAGAGAGGGAGACAGAAAGAGAGGGAAAGAGAGAGAGAGAGAGAGAGAGAGAGAGAGAGAGAGAGAGAGAGAGAAAGCGAGACAGAGACAGAGACAGAGAGAGGAAAGAGTGAGAGTAGAGAGATAGAAAGTGGAAGTTGGGAGAGCTTTGCCACTGGAGATCTTATAGAGGCTGTGGAATTTATTTCTTCAGTTGTTAAAGTTATTATTCTAATATACTGTATATGCTGTATGATCTCATTACTACTAACTGACATTTACTGTACCGTACTGCTTTGTGTGTGTGTGTGTGTGTGTGTGTGTGTGTGTGCATGGGCATGTGTCACCGATCTGTTTTATGTAAAGCTAATGAAGTGTTCTAACTACAGAGAGCCAGAAGGTGGGTGGATGTACGCTACTTGATTACCTCATCTGAACTGCCATTTAACTCACCGTTTATACACTCTTTATAGACTACACTACCCAGCATGCTCACTCTGTTTGATAAACTCCAGGTCTACAGTGAGAAAGGACAGCTGCCACCAGCCCTCTGGTCTAGGTCACATCCTTGTTCTCACCCACTACTAACACAACTGACTCAACCCTAGTTGAACAAGTTGAATTAGGTGTGTTAGTACAAGGCTGGAACAAAAATGCAAACAGGAGTTGAGAAACACTGCTGTAGAGTCTAGGGGATTGATTGGGCCAATAAGACACACTAGGGTGTGTATTCCTGCTGTTTCTGGCATAGCTTTAGCACACATCATCATCACATCTCTGTTCCTGTGCAAAACCAGACTTGCCTATCCAATGGTGAAAGGATACCCTTACCTGAAAAGCATATGGTTGATTGTACTCAACAACCTTACAAACTACAACAGGGTTTGTGATATATGGTCAATATACCTAGCTGTGTCCAGTCTCTCTGCGTTGCGTCGCACTTAAGAACATCCCTTAGCCGTGGTATATTGGCCATATACCACACCTCCTCTGGCCTTATTGCTTAATGAACCTCCCAATGCATATAGTAAAACCACTATTCTATTTACAGTCATATATTATTCAGAACAACACCCCTCCTCTCCTCCTCGTCTCGTGACCCTCCCTTACTACTAAGAACATACAGCTGCAGCTGCTGCTGATGGTGGGAGAGGAGGCTGAGGCAACATCTTGGCTGCTGCTGAAATCAGAAGAGAGAGAGAGATAAAGAGCGAGAGAGAGAGAGAGAGAGAGAGAGAGAGAGAGAGAGAGAGAGAAAGATAAAGAGGGAGGGAGGGAGGTAGGGAAGGAAGGAAGGAGGGGGAGAGAGAGAGAGACATCACAGAACATGTGGGAGTGAGCTACTATTGAGAGAGAGAGGGGGAGAGAGAGATAGAAAGGGAGAGAGAGAGAGAGAAGTGTCTTCCTATCTGTCTTTCTGCCCGCCCACCCATCTGTCTGTCTGTCTATATGGGGTGGACTGTTGCTTTGTTCTGTGCTTGGTGTCTGCCTCACAGACTCTGAAAGGCTCTCTAAACTTTGACACACACAGACACACACACGTTGTGACTCCTGTCCTTGCAACAGGACTGTGATTGCTCTCTGACTCCTAATGACCCTCTCAGATGACAAGGGTTTCCAAGGAGGTTTCAACCGAGGGACAATGCATCCCTAACAAACACACACAGCTCCACAGAGTGAGAATCCATCCCTAGCATCCCCAAACAGAAGAGAAAAAAAGTGTCTGCATCTCACCAAAATATTAGACACATCCTAACGACGTGCCTCACCACAATGCACCTCTGAAAATAAGGGACATTAGAATCTACACTACGTTCTCACATCCTCGTTGAATG